>NW_024962252.1:35581580-35671396 GCF_019238085.1 Lagopus leucura | reverse complement strand
AGGAGGGGACGGAGAGAGGGGAGGTGCGCGGCAGGAGGCAGGTTTAATATCGAGAAGGGGCGGCCTGGGAAGGGCCTGGGAAGAGCCCGGGGAGGGGGGGGGGGTCCCTCTGGGCGGCCGTGATAACACGTTGTTGCGTACAGCCCCGCGTAAGATGAAGGAGGGAGCGAGTCGCGGAGGCTGCGGAGGGAGGCGGGGTGGGAGCGGATTGCGCTGGGGCGGGGGCCGCGAGAGTCGCCAGCTCTGCCACCCGCCCCGCTTACCTGCCGCTATTCGCGGCCGCCTCATCCCTCCGGACACAAAGGGGCGGCGGGGCCGGGACGAGCGGGAGGAACGGCGACGGCAGTGACAGGAGCGGCTGGGGATGAAAATAAGCACCGCGCAATACGAGAGACGACCACCCCAATGAGCGGCAGCGAGAGGCGGTCCCCTCCGCCGGGGGCAGCGCTGCGGGGCGCCAGGCCCGGCCCGGGGGGGACGCAGGGAGCGGAGGGGAGGGACGGGGGGAGCTGCCCGCCCTGCCCGGCCCGGCCCGGCCCGGCCCGGCCCGCAGCGGGGTGCGCAGCCCCCGGCGCCCCGCTGGCCCGCGCGGTCGGGCCGCTTCCCGGCTGTCACATGGCTGCCGCCGCCCCCGGAGGGTTTCGGGCCGCGCTTCGCTTTCGCTTTAGCCCCGCCGTGGGGATGCAGTTCCTGGCGGGAGTCTGAGGGGACTATCAGAAGGCTGAAGGGGGGCTGAGATGCCTGGAACTCTTCAGGGGCTCCCTCAGAAGCTGCCAGCCCGCCTTTGGCCTTCCGAATAGGAAAAGTGCAATTAATAATAATAACATCACAGGTCTGGACAGTTAATGCTGCTCAGAGAGCCAGCGCCCAGAGGCTGCCTGTGAATGGCCCACCATGGGCACGTGTACCCCATAGCAGAGCTGTGGCTCCCAGCCAGGGGTGCCTGCAGAGTGAAGTTTACTGGCACCACAGGCTTGTTTTGGGGTGAGCTCTGCTGCTCTGGCCTTCCCTTGGTGTCCCTCATGGTCATGGCCCGTACCCTCTGCTCCCCACCCTGACACCCAGCTGAATGCCATGTGCCCACAGCATTCATCATCTCTTTAATTTTCTCTTCAGTCACAATGCCGAGCTTGATCCTGCTTATCTGTGTTTTTCTGTAAGAAATCTCCATGAAATCAACACTAGGCAACAGCACTAGGCAGCAAGAGACTGTGAAATGGAAAAATGGGACACAACCTGACCCTAATTACACAGATCCCTCCTCACATGCCCTGCCCAGTAACTGCCCAGAAACTGTGTCCTGAAGTTCAAACAGAAAACATTTTGCAAAAAGGGGATTACAGGGAAACAATAGCCTAATTTACCCAGTAAGAATAAGATCTCCTCCCTGAAAAGAGTAATCCAGATAAAAGAGGAGAGAGTGAGGGGGCAGGTGAGATGGCAGTCGTTGAGGTCTATTTGCTGGTGCTGCTCAGGAGATTAAATCTGCCCTAACACAACAGAGCGAGGGGCTGGAATCAGGTTATCTGCCCCACATGCAGCATTTTTATCGACTCTGCTACCTTTAGAGGCACAGAGAACAAAAGGGAAGGGGGAAATGCAGAAAGTGAGAGGGAAGGATTTGACTTTTTAGTTTAAAGCGAGGTATGTGCCTACTAATCTCACTTTCATTCCAGGGCATTTTATGCTAAATGTTTTAATAAAAATAGCATCAGTTCTACTTACAAACTGATAGAACTCAAGGAATATCAAGGAAAGTTAATTCTTCAATCGTCCATCAAACATCTATGGTATTTTAGGTGAATTGTATTTTTCTTTGCTTGTTGGCCTTTTTAACATCAGAAAAGGTAGTATCAAAGAGATGAAGCATATCCTTAGATCAGCTGAATGAAAGAACTTCAGAGTCACAGGGAGGAGAGCTGCCTGGCAGAACAGTGCGGAGATGAACAGCAGCGAAACATTGTGAGGTGCCCAAGCCTGTGTTGCATGTCAGAGTGGGCTTCAGGAGAGGGATGAATGAGCTCACAGCTGCCCCTTGGTGCAGTTTTCTCAATATCATAATTTACCAACATTTGTAGGAAAAAAATAAATAGCAAAGGACAAATTCAGATGTATACCTGACAATAAATAAATAAATAAATAAATAAATAAATAAATAAAATGTTTACAGATGCTTGCAAGCTCTGTTCATGATTTAGGCAGTTCTGAGTTTATTTATGGTAATGGTATGCATGAGTCTAAGTGACATCCTGCTCTGAAGAAAAGAGCTGTCAGAAAAGTGCTCCAGGACAGTCTGCACCTCGTTTGTCTCTGGGCCATGCAGACAACCCGTATGTACAACCTGTGGCAAAAGTGCTGGGTCAGGAAGGCCGGTGCAGGAAGGCACTCTTGCTGTGGGAATTAGGGAACAGATTTCTGTTCCTGGGCTAAGCAGACTTCCCATGTCCTTGGGTAGGACGCTGTGCCTTACATTTCCTATAACATAAAGACTGTTTCTGTGAAATGCACATCATGCATCCCTCTGTATTTCAGCCAGATTAAGGAGAGCAGCCTTCAGGTCTTGTAACACAGAAGGTGCTTAATCCCAAGTGTGAAGGAGTCCATTCGAGAAATCTCCTTCCCTCTGAAATATAGGTAAGCACAGATGTTCTGTGCTAAACAGTCTGTGTTGAGGGAGAACTGTGTCAGTCACAAAAATGTGCTGCCTCTTTTCTTTCTAAGCTTCAAACAACTTGAATTGATTGAAGATTTCTTTCATGGTATAACCTCTCATCTTTTTTCCTTGCCTGGAACAGGTAAGTGTTTGGTAGGACAAATAGTAGTTCTGTAGATCTGCAAGGATATTTTCTAAGTGGGGGGATTTGTCCTTAGATTTTTTTTTATTGCATGAAGTCAGTGCATTTGTCCGGTGTACATAGAGCACCAGATACGCAGGCACTATCTGATAGTCTGCAAGCTGTCCAGACGTGCTAAATTAAAGTTATCCGTATTAAAAGTTAAAAAAAAAAAAAAAAAAAAAAGTAGAACTTTTGTCTTTGTAGTTTTAAAGAAAATTTACGTTGCATGGTTGTGCTCTTGTGCTCTTTTCTAGTTCCACTAAAAACAAACCTAAGTCTTTAAATTGGAACGCAAGTATAAAGATTTCCTGTAGCAATTACTTGAATTGGAAAGGAAAGGAAACTGATTCTGCCACATATGAAGAACAGAATGGCCAAGATTCCTATTTAGAGTAGGTTGAGGAGGCAACTGTTTGTAAATTATACATTATTATTTGGACAGTAATATTTTCGAGAGCTCCCAAGCCCTGTCTTCAAAAATTTGGGGAGTTAACATTTTTCTGGCATTCAATGAAACATCCTGATTCAATAAGGTGCCATAACAGCATGCAGAAAGGGCAGGAACATTGTTTGATTTGTCCTACTTAATACTTCAGCGTCATATCCAGTTGGCTCTGTGAATCCAGTTCCAGACTCAGTGCTAGCAAGGAGAGCTAAAAGCTGTCCGAAGATGAATGTTGCTCCAGGCAGATGTAACACCAGGGGAATACCCATTCAGTCCAAGCTGAAGCCAGTATTCAACCTCTGATTATGGCTGGAGGTTGATTGTGAGCTTGATGCTTGGAGATTATGGCTACTTCAGAGCAAACTGCAAGAGCCCTGATAAAAGCATTTGCAGATTAGTCTTGTTTCTCCCTATCTCCTAGTACTTGGATTTATTGATGACGATCTGCATCACTTCTAAATTTGATCATACAAAACACTTTTGTCTTTATTAGGAATATAGCTCTTCCTCCGTGTATGTTTGTTTTTTCTTTGACTGCCTTTCAGACCTTGCAGTGTGTGACATCTTATGACAGTGAGTTCCACAAGTGAACTGTGTTTTGCACAGAAAATTCCTAAGATCTCTTTTCCATTTCCTCTTGCCCCATTTGTGTATTACTCATGTGTGTCATGAGGGTGGCCGGGAACTTTCTAGTTTACCTTATGTAATGCCCGTTCTATTTTACAGATCTGCATTGTTCACCTTACCGCCCCGATTACCCTGATTACACCTCGGCGGCCCGGCCCGGAGCAGCCATTGTTTTTCGAAGCCTGCTGTTATTTGTAGCACTGACAGATCATGTTGCTTTTTCCTGGGCCATTTCATTTCTGCTCGTTCCTTTCTGAGATCCTATTCCTGGCAGGATCTTCCCACTGAACCTCCCTGATGACCAGGAATATGCGAACCTTTCTCCTACGCCTGCCTCCCCTTTCCCATGCTAGCCTAGATTTAATTAGCTTCTTTTACTGCTAGTGCCCTCTGACTGAAGACTTGCACTCTGTTATCCACACCAGAGTAACAGATTTCCATCCTGAATCACAACAGCAAGCATGGAGACAGATTGGTGGATATGTTTTTCTGTCCGTGTCTGCTGTTTAACATTTGACAAGCTGCCCTGAGCTTTTCTACAATTCCTAGCCTGCCAAACTCTTGGCCAAGCAACTACTTGTGCTGTCGGAGATGGAAGCAGCCCATTTGCACATCACCTCCTTCCCTCTGCTGTGCTTCTTATCACCAGATAGAAAATGGGATTTTTAAATTTATTTATTTTTTTGAGTAGTAGAAAAGGGCACCGCTGAAGTGGGGTCTCTTTCTTGCTCCAAAATACTCTTAAATGTTAAGAATATTAGAAGTGGTTTAAAAGCTCCTTTCCCCTTCTCCATTTGGATGTATCTGCCACAGGCATGGGAGAGAGCCCCTTCCTTCTGGATTAGTGTTAAAGTGAGAGACATTGTTAAAAGGCTAATAAAAAAAAAAACAAGGAACCATAAATACAAAGTGATTTTTTAAGTAAATATAGTTCTTGGTTGGTTGTTGGTTTTTTTTTTCCCTTTTCCCAAGGAATGCTCAACTGTTAGTGTTGCGTTTGACAGCTTGTAAAAAGGTGAGTTTTTACTGAAGAGCAGGAACAGGTCGAAGGGAGACAAAGGCATGATCTGAGATAAAGAAATTGAGGCAAGCAGAAGTATCTGCTCTGCAGATTGAAGGTGTTGCATTACTCTGAGCAATGTCCAGAGAGGGAAAAGTCTGCACAGCAAAATGGTCATAAAATACATTTTTTTCTAAGGAAGACAGGAAATGTTTCTGTCCAAAAAGGAAAGGAAAAAAAAAAAAAAGAGAAGAAAGAAAAAAGAAAAAAAGAAAAAAAAAAAAAAAAAAAAAGCCCCCTCTGGTGCAGTTTTCCCATCTGGAGAGGAAAAGTGAGAGAGATCTCCCCAAACTGGATATCTCAAAAGAGAAAGCAAACTGCACCTTATAGAAGCCCTAAGGCTGTGTTTTGCGTCCCCCAGGCTGTGCTGAGTGCCCCAACCCCACACTTCTGCTGCAGCTGGCCCTGGGCAGGGCAGTGGAAGAGTCTGAAGCTGGGCTTGGTGGGACTTCATGGCTTGTTTCGGCACACAACTCAAAGGTCACTGTGTTGGCTAGGAGGAAAAACACTTCTGCCTCATTCTTCCCTCAGGTTTATTGCCAGCATGATTATATTTTCAGGAGTGACAAGAGAGGCCCCAATCCATAAATCTAAGGAAGAGTGAGCTGATTATCTGACGCCTCTTTCCCCATTCAAAGTCAATAATCTCAGCATCTCACAAGGTTACTTGCTGGAGAAAACAGTCTCTGCCAGGCTGTGCCTGTTTGCAGCTGCTTAGCCACAGTCAGCCCAGCTTTCCTGAGCCATGACCCATCAGCTCAGCTTGCCAGCCATCCAGCCCCATCTCTATGCTGACAGTAACATGGTCAGGTTGGCACTGAGAGGGGCTGCAGTTGAATTAGAAGAACAAGCACTCGCTTAGAGGAAAATCACTGTTCCTCTTCCAAAACCCTTCTTATAGCTCTCTTTAACACTTTTGAAACCCTCACCCACCCCTAAATGACTTAGCAGTGTTTTCATGACCAGGCGGTGCTAAGGCTGTGCAAAACCCGACTTTTAAGACCAACCAAGGAAGACACCAGCAGCCTCTCGGCGTCTGATTGCCACCCCCCAGATCATTTACTATGAGGAGTTACCATTGGCTCCCCCAACGGCGAGCTGCGAACGCAACCAGCCGAGGATAACAGTTCCTTTGGCTGCCCGCAGGTGAAGCGAGTTTCGTTAACTACGTACGATGGGAAGCAGCCTCTGCGGGAGGCTTTGAGCGCGGGGCGGCCGCGAAGCCGGGGAGGTGAAGGAGGAGTGGTCCGTCTCGGCTCGGTTCGAGCCCCTCCCGCCCGCAGCACCGCAGCTTTGAGGACTAAGTGAACTCTTCGGGCTGAACACAAACCCTTTGCCGAGGGACTTCCTGTTTTATCAGAAATTCGTGCCGTTTAAAACACGTTTTAAATAGATTTTTTTTTTTTTTCCTTTCACGTAAACATCCGTAAAGAACGAAAAAATCCAAACCCAAAAACCCCGGCGATGCGCACCGCCCTTCCCAGCACCGGGCGCCTCTCCCGAGCACCGGCACTTTCCCCAGCGACAGCCGCGAGCCGCCCCTCCGCCTGAGAACCGCGGAGAAGTTCCTTTTAAAATTATTTTATCGCAGCGCGCTCTTCAGAGAAATAAAAGCATTCACCGATACCGAACGGCTGCTTTATCCCCAGCTGCCGGAGCAGGGGAAAAGGCAAAAAACCCCGAGCTGAGCAGCGTTCATCTCCCTCCCACTCCACCCCGCGCCGCGCCCCTCAGCGCGGCCTCCACCGCGGAGCCCGGCCCTTCCCACCTGCGCGGAGCCGCCGCTGGAGCGGAGCGGGGAGCCGGGGCTGGGTGGTGCGGGCAGCGGCCCCGCTCCTCCGGGAGCGCCGTGTGTCCGTGTTTGTTCTGTGTAAATGTTTTTATTAATGTCGTTTTACGCACAGCCAAAGCGGCGCTACGAGGTGCGCGGTGTAAATATCAGCCCCACGGTAGTCCCGGCACAACAAAACCACGCTCATTTTCACACCCTTCCCAGAATCTTTGGGCTCGTTGCGGCTGGCGTAAAGCGTTCTACTGTGTAACCATAAATACACCGAGCGCGGAAACCGGATCGGATAACGCTGGGCAGAGCGGGCAGAGAGCAGAAAGTGAATAGATTACCTTCCTGATTTTTTTTTTAATAGTAATATATTTTCTGCGAGTGGGGTGAGGCAGCTTCCTTAAAATATACTTTAAAAAAATCCTTGCTTGATGGCAATTGCATGGAAGCACCGCCTCGGAGAACACGACAAAGAAGCCGGCATCGAGATCCGCTAATTAGAAAGCAACGAATGCCGCCGTGCCAGGAAAATTTCCTCGGGCAGCGTCGCGGAGAAAGCAAGCGGAGGGGCAGCGGCTCCCGAGGGCGCGGGGGAACACCTCTGAAACGGCTCCGCACAGCGGGGAGCAGCGCCGTTCCCCCGGCGGGCTACGGAGCCGAGTGCCGCCTGCGGAGGTGCACAGCCGAGACACCTCTCCCCAACCCTTCTCCTGCCGTTCCCCTCCGTCCCAACGCGTGGGTCCCGCACGGCGGGGGCCGGCAGCAACGCCACGATTCCGCCCTGGGGCACGCAGCGGGCGGGCGTCGCGCTGTTGGTGAGGGGCAGAGCCCCGACCTCCAACCCCAACCCCATTCATCTGCAGGCAGCCCGAGCGGGTTAAAGGAAAAGCTTTGTTGCTGCTGGAAAGGGGAGGGAGGGGGAAAGAACGGGGAGAAAGAAAGGTCTGATGCTGCGGGTGTTGGTGTAGGGTGGGAACCACCTGAGATGGAGATATGAGGGAAGTTATGCATCTGTTCATCTATTCATCCATCCATCCATCCATCCGTCCACTCACCCATTAAACCCACTAATCCCACTGCTGTTCCCCAGCACTGGCACCCACCTGGGGAAGGTGCAGTAGGGCCGCAGGTGAGTGATGCTGTGCAGAGCAGGAGGAGGGCTAAGAGCGCCTGGAGTGAGAGCACGGGGCCGTATTCATCCTCACATCTCTGGCACGGGTAGCCTCCATGAAAGGAGTGCAGAGGGCTCACCTCTGTAGCCTTTCCCTGTCAGCAGAGCCTGCAGTGTCCCAGTTGGATTCCTCCGTGTGAACTGTGTTGGTGTTGCTTGTCCAACACGAGGGATGGCAGCGAGCCGGGAAATGAGAGCCAATTGAGCCCTCCTGCCAGCCTAGCTGGGGCTGAACTGGAGGTCAGTGAAGCGCAAAGCTCCTCCAGGGAAGGAGGAAACAAATGTTGGTGGATCGGGTATCGGCAAACTTGAACAAGCTGGAGGGGGAGAAGGGGCAGTTGGAGCTGCCTTCGGGAAACTGTCAACAGCAGCTCTGGGACAGGCTGGAAGGAAGCTGCCCAGCAGCTGCCTGGAGTTTCCCTGTGAAACGCTTTCTCCCCGTGATTGAAGAGAGAACCCTTTACAGGAAACCAGAACTCCCCTGCCGGGAGCTGCAACCTGCGGCAGAACTGGCTGTCCCCAGGCACATTCCCCTCCGGTTATGGTCAGGCCAGGGGAAGCTGGTGGCAAGAAGGAAACTTGCTACTGTTGATAAAGGTCTTGGCATGGGGACACAATGTGCTCTGGTGTCCTGGAGGTGATGGCCCCTTTTGATGGGCCACCTCTTTGCACAGGTACTTGGGCTGGCCCTGGCTGCTGACAAGGGGAGGGCTTCCCATTGATTTTACAAACTGAAACCTTAAGCCTGTATCAGGTGATGAGAGAGAGGGGGAGATCATGGGGTTTCAGCACTTGCAAATCTCTTCGTTTCATCACTTTAAAAAGGTATTTTTATCTCTGACCATATTGAAGATTAATGATCTATTAATAAAAATAAGAGTTCCAAGCAGAGAGACCCAGGTATTCAGGTTTTTAATGGACTTCGAGTTTAGGATTGATTTTCTGAACAATGCCTCAGCGATGGTTTTTCTTAAGATACAATATTTGATTTTTCCATGAAATATCAAGAACAGATGCATCTAAGTAAACAGATACATGTAAGTGCAGACACTAGCAGAAAGCTGTGCTCATTTTGTCCATGTGAGCTCAGAGAATGATTTATTTTTGTAGCCCTTAAGCATAATAATAATAATAATAATAGAACATATGTGTCCATTTTATTGCCATATTTCTAAAGTTCATACAACTCAGCAAGCAACAAGCATTTTGTTTCAAGCTGGGCCCTAGTCCATATACTTTATTAAATATATTAAAACAACAACAACAACAAAAAACAACCCACAAAATCCAGAATGAATAAAGCTGTGCAAAGGGCTGAGGAGCTGCTTTAATAGAACAGTTGTGCCTAACGTGTGCATGAGGATCAGAGCTGGCTGTGTTCTCGCTCACCTTACCAGAAAGCCTCTGACATCCCAAGCTAAGGCTGTACAGTCATTCCACTACAAACCACACATTTCCCACTTGTAAATGGTCACGGTAAAAATGCATTTGTGGCTTAACTTTGGTGCAGAGAGTCTTAGGACATTTTTTTCCTCTCTGAAAGATCCTGAAATTATGCAATTTGCTCAATTATTTGGATTTGGAAATAGCACAAAATGGTCTTTTAAAGTTATTTTCCAGGTTTTAATGCTTTGAAATTGTTTGGTTTTAAAAGCAGTATTCCATCATCAGGAAGAACTTGAATCTAGGCATTGAGTTTAAGGGGAATTTGTGATGAAGTTCAGCGGAAATGGGAGGGAGCTCAAAATTTTTCCTGTCATTTATGTTGACCATAAACTGGAGATAAGTCATAGGTAATGTTTCAGAAGTCAAGTTGGTTGAACAAAGGCAGTGAGACTGAAAAACTACTCTGAGTCAAATACTTCTATGATACATTTACACTGCCTATGATGTCCCTGAGGATTTAGTTCAGCATCATGCTCTATGGATGGGGACTCCTAGACTTCTCTGTGAAACCTCAGGTGTGGGATGTAGTAACAAGAACAGCCAAGCTATGTAATAGGTTGCAGATGGAAGTGAATTGTGTCATAATTTGTGATGCAGTTAACTGAGACTCCGTGGTACAAGGAGTGGACAGCTGTAGCTGAGGGCCTGGTGCATCACTTCTGGGCACAGTTTGCAGACTGGGAGTGGAACAAAACCACTCAGGTCCAGAGATCTGATAACAGATATAACAATCCTGGAGGTGTTTTTGAATATGACTATTTCCCTCCCTCTAATTTTATGTTTGCCATAGACAGGTATTAAATACATTGTGTTGTGGGATACAATGAAACTCTAGCTTAAAAAACAAAACAAAACAAAACAAAAACAGAAGTACAGGCGTGCAAGCAGAGAGTGAAGAGAGAGGAACGAAGAAAAAGAATGGGACAGAGCAGGGTGTATCAACAGAACCATATACGGCAGATACAGTGACTGTAGAAGGGGTCTGGTGCCAAAGGACACCAACTAGAGGAAAAGGAAGTCATAAGACTGAAAACGTCTCCATCTCTATCTGCACTCTGTTTGTAATAATCTAACTTCTATGAGACTCTATGTTCATTTGACAAATATTTGGGTCTTGTGTTGGCAGCAAACTTAAATTTCTCCCTTCTGTATGTCCTGACAAAAGCAACTGCTCCCACACAGCACTATGGCAAAAGCTGAAGGGGAGCAATGGAAGGGGCTGGTAGCTGTTTTGCTGCTACCCTGGGGATATCAAGCCCACACAATGCCCTTAACATGATGGGGAACACCGAAGTCATGCTGTGTGAATGGCTATAGCTGCTCCAGGAACATGCTACTATTTCTCAGGAGAATGGGTGTCAGCACACTCCATGACCACCCACAGTCATCACTGCTGCTTAAGTGGACTGGAGGCCCTGTCACAAAACCACTATATGTTGCATGCTCATCAAGACTAGATTTCTCACACATGCAATGAGCTTCTCACAGCAAATTCCGTGTCCAGCATAAGATTGCTTCTTCAGCTAGGGCTCATGGCTAACCTTGTGAGCTCATGCTTAGCATTCAGTCGTTCTGCTTGAACAGGGTCTCTTGGTGGTTGAGTACGGAGGATGGTTCCTGGTTCTGTTGCCATGGAAGTGCTTTGTATCTCTGATGCTGCTGCTGATTATGAAGCCCATGGTAAAGTGGATGGGTCAAAGGCTGAGGTAGAAGAGGAATGTGGACCTGAGGAGTTGACATCCCCCTCTTCATCAATGCTACCATGCCATGATGCCACAGAATTTTACAGAAATATCACTTGTAGGACCTAAAATACCGAAAAGAGTCAGTGCTTGGGCTTACTGCCACAACTGGCTGGCTCCATCATGTGGAGCAATTTTCTCTGTCACATGTCACTCATGTCCCCCTTGCTTGTAAGAACTCCACAGTGCTGCAATGAGAAGTATGAGCGTAGTACCACCATATCAGCTGCCCTGCTAGCATCACACCTACCAGCACTGAAAAATGTGGTGAGAGGGAAATGAGTGACTGCATTTTGGTGTTGCGTAGAGTACAATGTTGTGAGATCCCATGGAATTAAGTGTACCGGAAGAAAGAGAATAAACACACTTTAGCCTTCCCTGTACTTTAGTACCACTCAACATCTGCTAGCAATATTTAACTTCTGAAAGTGTGAGTTGAGATGCTATCAAATGGATGGTTCTGATCCTGGAAACCTCTTAAATGCATAGGCCTGACATACATTAATTGCTTTCATTTAAGTAAGAAGATTATTCATTTATCATCAGGTAATTGATTATAAAGTGTTTCACCGTATGTTTACACTTGACAAATTGGTGTGCCCAAGGATTTAATCGGTTAATAGAGTTAGTCCTTTAATGAAATCTGATGGTCACAGCATTACTCTAACACCTGATGATATTTATACAGTTATTTACGAGGAGGAACTACATAACTCACTTTGTGTGCAGCAAAAACATTTCAGGGATTTAAGCCAATATTTTTTCATAAAATGCTCTTAAAGTCATTTTCCTTTGAAAGGCAGGCACTGGGCTGTGAGTGCACACGCGAAAGTTCGTATTTGCAATATATGTTTTTACTGAATACATGGTGGCGTGTTGCTGTCTTTGAGGTGTTATTCTTATACAGGTTTGTGGAGTCTTGAAGGTTTTTTTTTGTGAAGCTTTCTGTTTATCATTAGTCTGCCTGATGGGTGATGGTGTTATTGTTTATCCACTGGAGTCTAGTGAAGATAGTCTCAGAGAAAATAATGAGCTCACACTTGTGCTTTTAGACAAGTCTGGAAGCAAGAAGCTGCCAAGTGCCCAAAGCTCCTTTTGAAAACCAAATGCTGAAAAAGCTTTTTACATTTTCATCTTACTGAGGTGACCAGCGGGGTAATGCAATAAAATATACAGCATTTAGCCCTGTTCTTGTAAACAACTTCTATTGATATGCAAGAATGTTTGAGAAGTCTTTCACTTGGCTTTGCATGAATCTTGGAACAATTTGCAGGCCAATAATAGGCAATCTTAGAGCTAGTTTTTAGCAATAGATTTTAAAGCTGACTAAATAAAAATGCTTTGTAAATATATTGGCACTGGAAACAACCTTTCTGACCAAATAATTTATCGCTCTTTATATTTGGAGCTCTGTTTTAATTTAATGGTTGATGACATTCATAACTTTAAAAGCATTTATGTCAGGTTGTCAGTCTTAGATCATAAAATATTTATAGTTAAGGATGTTTGTGTTTGAAAGTGCCATTGACCTCTATTCAGTTTGAAAGTAATTCCTATGGTTGCAGAGAAGTGTTGTCATTACTTGTGAGAACACTCTTGGGTTTCCATTCTTTACGTATTTGCTTAATATTGTTTTATTTAATCAGTTAGTATGTGTATATATGACATAAATGTAAATTTGTAGTAGATTTGCTTATATCAATGAATATTTGTCTATGCGCTATATATTTTTCCAGTGATAATTTATCTGTTGATATTTTCCATGTTCATTAAGTCCTGGACTGTTGTGTTTTGTCCTTCTTATGCTGGCTATATCTTGTTCTTAAATGCCTCAGACCAGCTGACATAGTATTGAAGGAAGCTGTGGAAGGACAGCTTCAGTTTAGCAGTGTCCAAACTGTTCACTCCCTCCAGCTTGGATGTAAAGACATCCTCCCCCTCTCCACCATTGTCATCTTCCAAAAAACTGTTATAAACAACTTGTATTACTTGATGTGATTCCTGTTTTTAAATCAGACATATTCTGTTTTTTCCCCAAACACCACAAATATGTTACTCAGCCTGTGAGACAATAGCTGTAATTTGGCTATAATTAGAGTATGATCAGAGCAGGGAGAATGGATGAAGACAAAAGAAATCCTCAGATTTTAGAAATGTGATACTATAGGCCAAATCCTGCTTGCTTTGCTAATACAAGCTGTCTTGCGTGAGTTAAATGAACAAAATTTTAATCAAGAGAAGAAAATTTAATCAAGAAAAAAAAGTCTGACAATATATCAGCTGTTAGAGTCTAAAAAGGAAAAAAAAAAGAAGAGCTGAAGTCTTTAAGTAAAAAAAAAAAAATCTTCAAAGGCGTATAAAGTATTTTGATTTAATCCTACTAACATCTGCCTGTTTTTAACCCGAAAACAGCCTAATGTTTACCTAATAGTCTTAGTACATTTTGTAATTAAACTAATTAAGGAAAACATCTTACAGCTTTTCCCTGGAAGGGACTCCCCCTCCCTCTCATAACAGAAACTGGAAATAATTTCTTTTGTTTGAAAGGCAGATAAAATGAATTCCCTCTTTACGTGTATTTTTCACTTAATGCCTTTCAATATTGGAGACTCAAAAAGCAATTGAGTCCTATCCAGAGAAGGCAGAAACTGCTCCCCCTGAAACCTTTTTCTACAGAAGGAAAGTTTTTGATCTTAGGAGCTCTGCTTCCCCCACACTCTACTTCCAAAGTCCATAAAAATGCTTCTAAGCAAAATTAGCTTCCAAGTCCATAAAATTGCAGTATATCATTTAAATCATGACTTTTATAGCATCCTTTTTTAGTACTGGAAAGGGGAAACCCATGAAATGGTGTGAAGACATTCTAGGCTTTGAAGATGGTTAGAGATATGATGGCATTTTCAGCACACCTTCTTATTGCCATGAAATGAAAAGTGCTTAGTTGATTAGTAGGCTGATCCAACAGAGTGAACTGCAATTAAAATCAATGGCAGTTTTGCTGTAGTAGGAACCCATGTACAGCCATCTAGGGACTTTCTTAGGACTGGAGTAAAAACTCTATTTTTTTTTTCTAGTATCCCACCAGCTTTTTCTTCCTCTCTCCAGCCTATATGTAATAGGTGAGTTCTGGTATTAAATAATTTTAATCACCAATATATATTTGAATAAAACAAATTTGCAAAGATTATTAGACTTCTGGCCTAAATACAGTGTCAATTTTTGTCTTTAATACAGTGTTGATTCTTGTACATTCTAAGCCTGCTTTATAAGAAAGTACCATTAGTGTTTGCCAGAAGACTGCAGCATACTGGAAATAGCACATTTTGTGTTAACATCTAGATAATGCTGCTATTAAATGTTACTGATATAAAATAGTGTATTGAGCACCCACTCGCATGTGTTTTTGAACAGTCAGGACAGTGAGAACTATTAAAACATTCATTTTCTGAGACATCTGCAGGTGGCATGTTGGATGATATAAGGAAGCTCTGCGAGAATCTTCTCCCACCAGACTTCCGTTATTTTCATGGGTAAACACATGTAGCACATTAAATACAGACCCATGCCTGTCCTTGAGGGGTAGGACTCAACATTTCTCCCTAGGCTGCACATCAGGGGTTGCATCACACCTTTGTTCTCCTCTAGATCTGCTCCATTGAATGCAGGAGCTACAGCGACTTGAGCCAGGTATTCTCTTGGAAGACGTTGGGACAGGACCTCCAATGAATGTCAAGATCTATTCAATGAATAGTTTTATTCCTTGCAGGAAGCAAGCAGGTGAATTACATTAAAGGAGGTCAGGGACAGTATACTTGGAAAGAAGTGTGAAAAATGTCAGTTACTATTTCCATGATTTTTTCAGTGCCAACTCTAGAGTTAAGTAGTGTCTCCCCACATAGAGTCTGTTCCCTTCCAAAAACATGTGGTCACTATCATTCAAGCATAATTTCACATCAGAGCACCTGGTATGTACTTATTTTGTACATTTTGCAAGAAAATGGGAATGGCACTATTAATTGTCCTGCACACTTCTATGATTTCAGTGACTGCATAAGGCGCAAGCAGTGATGAGAATTGATCCTATCAATTTCAAGTTGATCTCTTCTGTATTAAAACAATTAATTCAGGTCCAAAATGGTTCTGTGTAAGTATAATATAAACCAATAAATAGACCAACAAACAACCTCTTTCTAGCCACAATTTCATATATTGTTTCAGCTAGAGAGATCAGCTACAAGGAGGAATAGAATTTCCAGAGGCTGCCAGGAGTCTCTGCTCAGCAGACTCATTTTAATTAGTCAAGAGGAACCTTCTCACTTGGCCAAACAAAAACAGGTATCCAAACCAGCATTAAACAAAGATGGGACATTGTACCCATCACTGCCCTGGCAATTAGCAGTATTTTGCGCATGCAGCTCTTGTCTTTGTTGGTAATACTATCCATTGGCAGTGCTATGGCTTGTTAAGTGGAGCTTGTGAACATTAAGTGTTGATTAGACTGGGAACAGTTCAAAGTATTCAGGTATATTTAGAAAGTTTAGGTGTGATTTTACTCATCAAGTTCAGTGGACAGTAGCATGCAAAAGTCCAGTGTTTCTCCTTGTGTTACTGCAATCCTTACTGCCTTCCTAGCAGTTAATTACTCCTGCCTTTCATTCTTTTCTTCTCTCCTTATATTTCTGATGTTGTCAAACTGATTAGCCACTAAATTACATTACATTCAGGTAACAAGATCTTTGTTATTGATTTGCTCTGAAGGCTTTCTTTGACAGACAGGCTGGCAGAATCCTTCATCCAGGTTAGGGAGTAATCTATTTGAAGGTTTCTTCCAGATGTCACTACTATAGCAACAGCTTCTATAGTGTTAATGCTGATATTAAATAGGGTTCAGCCCAGCATTACCATCCAGCCATATGGCCCTGTTTTTTTTAAACTTGAAAATGAGTTTGCTGCTCCTTCAATAGAGCAGGCTGTCTGTCTGCATCTTTATTTCTACTACCTTTTTCTTCAACACTTGAAAAAGCAGATTTTAAACCTCTCAAAAGACCATTAGGAGTGGAGCCAAATCCTTCTTCATTTGTAAATCTGAACAATCTTCTTCAGCAAATTATGTAAATATGTGATACTGTCTAATTATTTTCTTGTTAAACTCAGTATTTCAGAACTTAGTATTTACTTGCAGTTGCTTCATCTCACATCTGTTTTCCACCTCTTATTCACAAGAGTTCCAGCCCAATGTCCTTTGTCTTCTGATTTCCAGAAGCTCTATAAATTTCCAGGAAATTTCAACCTCAGGTCTCCTCCCCCTGCTGGTAGAAATCTTCTGAGTAGGTTCTCTCTCACCCCAAGCCAGCTTTCTGTTCTCTTTTTTTCTCCTTTTTATTAAAGAATGAGGAGTGAGGTTTTAGCTGGCCTGTGCTGACTATGGTCCCATTTCACTTGGTTCAAATGGAATCACTATACATGCTGCAGGACCAGTCCTAAGGATCTCTGTGGTGAGGACAGCCCACCGAACTAGGAGGAAGCGGCAGGGCTGGTTCAGACACCCGCACAGTTTGCAGCTGTGGCCATGGAGCAGGGGAGGTTGGTGTGAGGAATCACAACCCAGTTTGGGAGGACATCTGCACAAGGGTAGGTAGCAGCCTAACGGGAGTAAAGAAATACATTTTCTCAACCTGGTTCTAGGGCCAGTGGTTCAAACCCAGTGGTAGGAATTGCCCAAGATCATGCTGCAGGATGTAAGGAAGGCTTGCTGCAGAATATAAGGAAAGTTTTTTCTTCCCGTAAAGCATTGCCCAACTGGTGAGGTACTTTATGGATAGAGTTGGGACAGGAAGGATGGTCTTGTAATTATGGGATTCAGTGGCAAATCAGGAAATCTGGGTTTAATAACCAACCGTGACACAGATTTCCTGTGTGACCTTCACCAGATCACTTACTCACTCTGACTCAAGTCCCAGTTTGTAATATGGGGCAACAATACTGCCTTTCTCACACCTTTTGCCTGTCCTGTCTATCTAGACTACTCTTCCACGCAGCAGGTGTTTCCTCTGGCTACACGTAGCACCTTCTCCCAAAGAGATCATTTTTGGTTTGGTTTCCTTCTCATAACTGATGGTACTTTGATATTACTTCAGTTCATAAAAATTGTGATGGGTCCGGCAAGAATTATCTGTGTAGCTGTTCTGACAATATGCTTCATGGAAATGTATCTTTGTGGAGTCCCTTTTCATGTGAAATAACTATTTCTTTCAGAAGAGGAATTCAAGTACAGTAATAAGAGAGTTGATCCCACTGATATATCACTAAGTAAAATCTGACATGCAGATATAATGAAAACATGAGGCAGTTTAATAATGAAAAATGTATAGTCCTGAGCTAATGGCTGAAAAATGTTTAGTGAAGGATTACAGTGAAGTAAAAAACCACAAGAAAGAAATTCAGATAGATTAAACATTGGGAATTCATTTGTAAGTCCAGACAATCTATGGGCTGTAACATACTTTTATGGTGCAACAGGATGCAAAGAAATCATTTTTCGAAAGACTTATTATCCTCCTGATAGGACTACTTCTGTAGTCTTCATCAAGCACTATGAATCTGCCTTTGAAATTCCTGTCTAACCCAAGGGTCCTTTGGTGCCATACCCACGGGGAAATGGGCACTGAAGCGAAAGTCCGAGGCTCAGTGGTTGAGAATGGAGGTGCTGGCTACAGTTGTAGGGAAGACTTATTATCACTGCAAAGGTCATAGTTGCATGAGATGAACTGAGACCAGACTGAATTGACTCACAGGTGAGTCACCATGGAGTAAGAAGCACAGTAGGACTGTCCAAGAAAGGCCTGGATTGGAATACCAAAAACATGTTGAATCCATACCCTGTGTGCCTCCACATCCAGAAAACAGGAGGCTGCATGTAGTGGGGGCTGAGGGATTGGAGGTCTCTCAGATCTATACTCATAACTGAGAAATGGGACTTCTGAAGTAAGAAATGTTGCAGGTGAGTAGAGCTATCCTGAATATTCAGAGAAGTGTAATGATTAACAAATGTAGATGTTTCTGGTGGAGCCAGTCTCCTGGTTAATGGCTCTCCTCTTCGGAGTTACATAGGTCTAAGAATTAATTGAGTTATCCAGAGTGTAATCAACGATCCAATATTATCACATCCAGAAGTTTAATGTGAAGTGGTGATAGATACAAAACCCCAAGTGAAGAAATTCTCTAGACGTTTTCTCTTAACTTCTAGACCTTGGAAAACTTTCTGTTTTCACTCTAACAACATTCTGTTGAATTTTAGTCTGAAGCAGATGAAGGAGACGGGGACTGTGCATGCCAGTGGAAGAAAACCTAACCAGATCACCAAGTCAGTCACAGGCCACCCTGTGGTGTTGGTTGTTCTTACTGTGTATTCAGTGGCACTTAACTGAGAGGTTACAAAATGCTCTGTTGTAGCTGTGTGACTGAATTAAGTACTCCCAGATAGGCATTTTTTCTTCTGTATGAGTATTTGCTCATGACCACAATTTTTCAGTTGCCACGTCCCATCTCTGTACAGATGCCTCCCTTTTTCCATCAACTTACCAACACGTAAGGAGAGATTTGAAGCATGTTAGTGGTTCGACAGCATTGTTTTTTCACCACCACCAAATTACAATTGGTCTTAGCACTCACTGTAAATGTGGCCAGCGAAAGATATCTTTTTTGTTAACTGGAAATGTTGATTCACTCTCTTTTACCAGTCCTTCAACTTACTGTGTCTTTGGGGCTTTTTTTTTTAGCGCTTCCAGAAGGAGATTCCTTCTGAGCCCTTTTTATCAGGTGAAAACAAGCTCTCAGCTCATCTCATGCAGGGAACTTGCAACCCTTCTTTTGGCTCTTCTAGGCACCCCATGGCTTGGTTGGGTGCAAGTGGTTGGACTCTGAGGACGGCCAATGGGACCAGTTCTGGGAGGTTCTTTTACTGGAGATTTTACAGACAGGAGAGGAGACCTGAGATGCAGGCCTGCCAACGAGCCTTTTTCTCTACCCTTCTTTTACCAAGGATTGGGTGTGCTGGATCCCTGGCATGGATCCAGCTTTCAGGAGGCCAAGCTTAGAGCAGCCTGATGGCCCCTGTTTGTCGATTATGGTTTAAACCCATTTCCCACCCCTTCTCTGCCCCCAACCCAAGCTTCTTCATGTGTTAGCATTATGATACTATTAACTGGTTAATTATCTCTAACTAAGTAGCAGCCTGCCTCTTGGAGGCATCTAGAACATCTTAACTCATCTGAGAGTCAAGCATACATCAAGCGTAGTTGGGACCAGATAGCTCATGCTTTTATTCCCTGGCTTCGTGGCCTGGGATTAACCCTTCTTATACTTTCATATTCTATAAAATAGATGTTATTGCAGGACCCACCATCTCCAAAGCTTCCAGAGCATGTCCACCACTATTTTATCCAAGGAACACAGCAAGCAGGGAAGATGCGTGGTATTACCATCCTTTTGTAATCCAAATCCTTTGTAAAAGATTTTCTGCACAGTCGTTTTCTCAGTTTTCTACTATAGTTTTCCAGTGTCTCTTTGTGCTTTTGCTTTTTAAGTTTTGTTAGGGTTTATTTAAGCAAACAGCTCCCAGAGCATAAAAATCAACACAAAATCTTTTAAGAGCTATTTTACCTTTACCAGCTGTCACAGAAAGAGAGAGAAATGTGTGGGATAGTGGTGGACAATATGTCCACAGAGGAAGGTAGGCATTTTAGAGTTGTTAAATCCTATTGCTAAGCCCAGGGCTTAACAGGCTTCACATTTTTTTGCTTCAGGGTATCATGGTACAGTGAAAGCAAGCTGATGGGCTCCATTAGCATGAATGATAGCTTCCTTCTACACACAAGTCAATTTGCAGGTAAAGTTTTTTTTTCACACTGTCAAGAGATAAAGAAAGCCTCTCTGAAAACGTCCCGGAGCTGATCTTAGGGCAAGGGAGGGTCTCGGTTCAGTCAAAGCAAATGTTTGCTGACATTGTTCAGCTATTTTGGAAACTGTTAACCGTTGTTTTCAGCCTGACAAAATTAATAAGTGGGTTCCCTGAAACTGAACATTAATCTCTGTCATCACCAGCTTCACTTCTTAACGCTTCAGAAGGTTTTGTTAAAATCGCACCTCAATTTAAATAATAAAAGGCCCCTTCACAAAGCTCTGTTCACACAATAAATGCTGTGTGCACTTTTTTTTTTTTAACATTAGAGTGGTTTTGTATGTTCTCTTCGCAGTCTGTCTTTGGTTTCTTTTTCCACTTGGTTCAGTTGAGTCTTCTGCCAGTGGATGAAGAGGGAAAGGTGGAAGCACTCTCTTAAAAAAAAAGAAAGCAGCCCATGCGTTGTGCTGTAGAAATCTAAAGATAGACAATAGAGTCAGGCGCAGAATATGTAAAGCTTTAGATCCCATCACAACATGGGTATTACTTGAAGCATTTGGGCATTACCTGATGTCACTGTTTGCACTTTTAAAGAGAAATTTAACCTGCATGCTCTAACATATCAGAAGAATTAAAACACGTGTAAGTGACTGCCTAAAAAGGTCATGTGTGGAAAGTCTGAAGTGGCAATGCTGCTGTAAATATTTACAGTGCAGTATGACACTGGTGTGTAATATGCCCACAATTCCTTAACAAGCTGTGGTTAGAGTAGATATTGTGGTTGTGATAGAAATGTAAATAAGATCAATTATAATATGAGTGATACAGAGAATGTCACACAGTGGTGAATTCTCAGTACTTCCCGAGGCAAAAAAAAAAAAAAAAAAAAAAAAGTGGCCTGGTTGGAACATTTTGTTTGTGACTGATCTCTGCTTGTTTTCCTTCAGAAACTTTCAGGATCCTGTTGGTAGCTTTGTGTTGTTCCTTTCACTGCAGCTCGGCATGGAGCGGTTGATGGTATTGATTGGAGTGAGGAGGCTTAGCGGGGCTCACGATACTATTACTCAGGCTGTCTGCATCCTTCTGCTTCCTGGGGTTTCACCCCCTAGGGCTTAATGTCATTAAAATTGCTGAAAATGCTGCAAATAACAAGCGTAGCAGCACTTTCCAAAGACTGATAAGGTTGTCTGCCAGCTTTTACAGATCAGAGTGAAATTTTGGTCTTGTGAAGTCAGTGCTAACATCGTGCTAACTTCAAGAAGGTAAGAATTTTACTTTTCATATTTATCATTCTGTTAGAGCACGCCATCGCTGCCCATTCATGCTCTTTCATTTTCCATTTCTTTACTGAAAGGAAATCCATCTCTGGTTCACAAGGTACCAGGAACTAGAAGCATACAAGGAAATTGGCAGGAACTGACTCTGCTTTATGGGCAGACTGTCTGCATTTGTAATGAAGCTTGTTATAAGAACCTCCATGGCTTTATAAAAGTTCTGTTCTCTCTCCAAGGACATCATGGGTCTCTCTCATTTATGGGCATGGTGCAGCATGCCTCACTCACCCACTAATGTTTGCCATAGCCAGACATAACCTTTAATATTCATTTATTTAGGGAGATAATACAACATGCTCCATTGTGAATTACTAAAGAAGGAGAATTCTGTGAACAGTTTTTCTAAAGAAAGTGTTTGCTTACATCCCTGATCTGCAAGTTGCTGGAGGCTACAAGAGTGATTGCTGGGAAAGCATACCAGGAAAACATTGCTGTGTTTTTTCTTGTTTTGTACTTCTCTAAAATTATCTACTTTTGGCCTCTGTGCCCATGTTTTTCTTCCCTTTAGGTATGGGAGGCAGCCCATCCCTAACAGATACTAAAACACAGAAACAAATAAAAGAAAAAATGAAAAGAAAAAAAAGGGAGGCAAAGAGAATACATTGGAGAGGGGAAAAAAAAGAAGTGATTGCAGGTGAGAAAAATTATTAAAAAAAGATATAGAGGAGAGTCAGTGTATAAAAATAGGGAATAAGAAGGGGATAGGGCACCCTAACTGCATGTACTGCTCTCTTGAGATGCCCAAGTACCTGTTGACTACTGACCCATGGTACTGTGCAAGGAGCTGTGGCAGAGGCAGGCATTTGTAAAAGGAGTTTCAGTCTTTACCTACCAAATCTCCCAGTGACACCAGATAAGTTCAGAAAATGTGGAGGACCACCAACGGCCTTGCCTTCTGTGGGTGAGTAGGGATCTTAGCACTTTGTGTCTTGAGTGGGATGGACTGATGAAACATTGGAGTGAAAAAGCAAGAGCTCATAATGATGTTGCCAAAGTGTGGTGCAGAGATGTCTCTTGGGATATTGTGAAGCACCTGGGAAAGCTTATAAACTTAGCCAAGGTAAGAGAATACTGCAGGTCTTATGTAGGTCCCAGAGGACTGAGGGATTTAAGCAGGCCTTGCAAGCCCTGGAATAGATGGGAACAGAGACAAAGCAGGAGGGGCATTCTTTGAGCTGGATAAGTAGTATAAAATCCACATAGCAGTGTTGATCACACAGAAGAGCTTCCAAGTTGTAAGGAAGTCCTGACAGTTTTGCAAGGTCTCAAATAAGGCATCTCAGGTTGTTAATCAAGAGTTGTTAGCTGTATTGGAGCCAATGGAGGTAGTGGAAAAAGGCACACATCACTCTGCTCCGAGTTGAATGACTTGTGTTGTCACATTTACATGAACTGGACATGAGATATTGCTCTATCATGGTCTTTTCTAGATGGATCATGCTCCTCAGCAAAGATTTAGTTCCATCAGTATGGACTTGACCTGTAACCTATGCTGGTGAGCAACTCTGAGCGCATACTCCTCAGGTTTCAGTATTCGTCCTTCTTTGGCAAGAGGCTGCCATGGCCCTCCTTTGTAGATGGGAGGGAACCCCACTCCCTGAGCCCTCAGCCCGTAAAGTAATGAGGTCCAACTTGTGGATGCTCAAGGAGGGAAGATTTAGATTGGATATCAGGGGGAAATTCTTCACAGAGAGGGTGGTGAGGTGCTGGCACAGGCTGCTCAGAGAGGCTGTGGATGCTCCATCCCTGGAGGTGTTCAAGACGAGGCTGGATGGGGCCCTAAGCAACCTGGTCTAATACCAGATCTGGAGGTTGATGGTCCTGCCTGTGGCAGGGGAGTTGGAACTTGATGATCCCTAGGGTACCTTCTAACCCAAGCCGTTCTATGATTCTATTGATTCTATGATGCTCCACAACATTAGTAAAAATTTGTAGTCAATCTGGTAGCATGTGGGGGCTTTAAGGACAGCATGCCAGAAGGCCTCCAAGGAATTTGATCCATCGTATTTTATAAATACAAAGTGATGATTGAGGAGATTTTGCCAGCCTAAGCATGTGCATTTTTTTCGGTGTTTAACAGGAGAAAATGCTTCAACAACAAAAAAAAAAAAAAAAAAAAAAAAAGAAAAAAGAAAAAAGCATGGAAAAAGGAATACTGAGTGAATATTTAGGAAAAACTGACTGATTGGACACTACTCTTCCTGATTCATTCTATTTGAATGCTGAGGCACTTGCCATGTTTTTTGTAAGACACTTATTTTTAGCACCAACTTCCTGGAAGAAAAAGATGTATGCACTCTGTGCTCAGAAAGTGCATACATCATGCTTGAGCCTCAAGCTGGCATTGGTGTTATTGGAGGATTCTTCAATGCAGTTTTGTTCTGTTGTTTTTTGTTTTGTTTTGTTTTGTTTTCCTGAGTAATTTGTGAAATTTGCTTGTAATTTTAAAAAATAAGATAGTGTCCAATATGGGAAAACGTGCTGGCTCAGCTGCACACTTCTGCCTGCCTGACAAGGATTTGTCATCAGCTTAAGTAGAGATTCTCCCTAGTCAAGACAAGACAAGGATGTAGTCCACCTTCCTCAGATGCAAATAGCTACAGCTGCTTTGTTTTCTGTTACAATACCATATAGTGGGAGAGAAACTGCAAAAATCTCAGTGGCTATCAGCCATTGCTGGTGGGACAGTAGAAGGTCTGCACTGCGAGCAAGAAAAGCTACTGGAAAAACTGCATGGTTCCTAGCAGCAAAAACAGAGTTAGATGGGCTCAGCTTCTCCAGCAGGTTTGCTGCTTCAGAAAGTACCAGTTTGTGAGGACTTGAACCACAGCCCCCACTGCTGATGGAAGTCATTGCTCTCCCCACCTGTCACACCAGGCTGATTGAAGACCTTGACATTCTGCAAGAGGAAGACCTCTGCACTGAATAATATTTAATTTGCTAGTGTTCCTGTTGTCATTACCTTTCCACAGAAGATTTTCCTTATGGAAATGGGATTGAGTAACACACAGTTCAGGTTACATGTCCCAGGCATTACCAAAGCCCATTTACTATTGTCTTTCTGGGGATCGTACTTTTCATCCATCTCTTGCATAATGGTACGCTCATAACAGAGCCACAGAGACAGCCAACTCTCCACTTGTTTCTATCTGTTGAGTGGAGATGACTCAGTGGGATGCACCATCTATGCTCATGCCTAACAGAGGGATGTTCTGAATGATGCATTGTCAATGTTCCCACTTGTCCTAACTCTAAATCTTAGGCAATCTGGGTTAAGCCTGGTGGTACAACATGAGAGTGTTCACTTAGCTGTGTCCACTCACCAGAATCCTGCTCCCCTGCACCAAGTGATCCTTGAACCCGTGCTGTTTTTCTCAAGTTATTCAAATGAGATGCTTGGAATGGATTATGGGAGTTTATCCTCTCCCCCACAAAAGTTCTCAGCAATTTAAATTTCATCTGAAGAGGAAGTTATTAAAATGTGAAGATTAGAAGTGACCTAATTCTTACAGGGAAATTTAAACAAAGGTCTGAATCTTTACCCATTCTGCACAGTTTAAGATTTAATAAAAAATGAGATGCTTATTTACCATGAGGACGTGTGTGCCTTTGGACTGAGAGACAGAACCACATTTGAAATTAAATCTGTCAACTTCTATAAATGTGGTTTTAGTGATGAAATTCAGTGTCTTCTCCAAAAACCTTCTGAAAGAAAGATGTTTGTAAAGATGTTTGTTTAAGGCTTCCTAGACTTACCTTATCCTTTCTCTGAAGTATTTTCTTCTTTGAAATTTATAAATATAATGTACGTTATTATTAGGCTGATCTGCATACACAATGAATAGAGAATGTAGTCCAAATACATCTTATTAAAAAAAAAGCACTAAAAGTGCCATTTCTCATCATCTTTCTTCCGTAACCTCTCAGACAAGTTTATGTGAGAAAATACCACTTACAGACTGCTCTGCTTTGCAGAGATCTTAGCTTGGATCTTTGGCTACAAATCAACAAAAAGAAAAACCAAGCAAACAAATAAGCTGTCTGTCTGATTATCTAGGTACCTATCTGGGTTTTGTAATCTTGCTGTCCTCATTGTTCCTATCTCCTATGCTATACATATGCTCTACATAAAACCAGCAGCAGTGACAGCACAGTCTCTACTGAATTCACCTTTTTCAGAGACAGGCTCAGAGATATTTTGGATTTTCATCTTCCCATGTCTTCTTGAGTAATTATCTTTCTTTTTTTCTCTTTTCTATCATATTTTGGAGTAGCAAAGGCAGTGTCCAGACGGGCAGTGTCACACACTGAGATGCCATTTAGAAAATGAAAAAGTCATCTTTGCTACTCACATATACTTAAGACATTTCATTAAGTTAAATGGGTGATTGGAAGTAATATAGTGTATCTCTAAACTTTCAGCTATTCCAGTACCTTTCTCCCTGTTGCAAATCTGCTGAAACAATTTAGATCTTAAATTACTAACTTCGAGTATTTATAGAATAAACTGACAAATAATTTGTTTCAGCTTGCATGAAGCCCCCATTTGTTAAGATGTGTGTGATCTATCTTAGAGATAAACAAGCTAAATTTTATAGAAACCAACTACATTTGAAAAAAAAAAATCTCTGTTCATTGTTCTGGTAGATCAGAATGATTCATACTCCTTATGAGCTATCTTCACAGGCATTTAAAGTCAGTCTCCAGCAACACGTTTTAAATTATTTCATAAGGGAGCATGGGAACATTAGGATTCTTCTATTCCTACAGGTATTATCTCTAGCAAGAGAAACTAGTCCCTGTACATGAGATTAAAAGCCTCCTTTTCCTTTAATGAAGGCTGCTGCTATTACCCTTTTACCTCTGAGACAATAATTTTATCTTTGCTTGTTTAGGATGGAGTTATATGATTCTCTTGTGGGCCACTTTCATCACCATCTGGTAATTATTTCAGCTGTGCACTTGCACAGGATGGAGATCTACATAGCTTGCATTTCTGCTCTCTTGCAAACACACTGCTGAGCAAAGCACAAACACAAATAACTTTAAAGATCTGATCTGACAGTTCCAATCCAATAAAGAGCACAGTTGCCCACAGGTTAAATGGCACAGCACCTGCTGATGTCTGACTTCCTGAACAGAGCCCTGAACCCCAGGGTGAGGGCTTTAGGCTGCTTGTTGAGTCCTTGGGGAGGATTTGGCATCTCTGCACAGGCCCTCAGAACAGGGCATCTGTGACCATCTATTGCCAATACACCATGCATATTTCATAGAATCATAGAATCCTTAAAGTTGGAAGGATCTGGATCTGGAAGTATATAAGGTACCTGTGATGCAGCTGACCAAGGCAGGCTATTTTATTCTAGAATTCTGCAGAAGGTATGAGGTGCTGTACTTCAGTGCTGTGGATTAGCTTTGAAAGTCCTTACCCCAGTGTCTTCCTTATATCCTCCTCTGCCAGTGATGATGAACCAGTTCTGGGAGCAAGAACAAGAATCAAATTATCTTCCTTCTTGACCCTAATGTTTGATGCTCTATTTTTTCCCACTCGAGAATTCCCCAGTTCTTACTGGCACTGCAGTGGCTTCCAGGCAGCTGAGTTGCTAGGATGAAAGAGAGATATGTTTGAATCCCTCCTGCCTGAGTTAAAATGAAGGTGTCTCTCAGTTCTTTGCTCAAACTAAAAAGCTACTACACTAAACTGGGTGGAAGAGAGGGTAGAGTACCCTCTCCCCTACTGACAAAGCCCTTTGTGAGCAGAAGCAGTAGACTGCTTACACTGGCTGTGGTGTAGGCAAGAGGTTGCCCAGCTTTCACTATCAGGATAACTGTGGCATTGCACAGAGATCTGAAGCTGAAGGCCTCAAAGCTTTAGACCAGCAAAGTCCTTCAGGATTTCAACGGCAGCTGAAAAGGAGCTTACAAGGTTAGTGCTGGATGTGGGCTATGGCTTCAGGAGCCAACATAACAGCTCGGCAGTACTACCAGGAAAAGTTCTGTCTGAACCTCCCCATGCCCCCCACTTCCCATCCTCAATGCATGCTCTTTCTGCTTACCTTGTGCTGTTTATCAGACTCTCTGAACCGATGCAAGTTATAGCCTAGCAGAAATTTTACTTTGCAAGAGTGAAATAAGCAGTTTGGGGCAGGACCAGGCAGCGTACCAGGGACAGAGAAGAGAGGAATGGGAGTGCTGCAAGCAATGACCCATGTGGGGCAGCTGGCCAACAGCTCGGCTCACAGCTGTAGAAATGGCAGGACTAGTGACTGCAGTTCCATCTCTGTCTCCTGGTGTCCATTAAGGCATTTTTGAATGTGGTTCAAGATTCCGAAGAAAACAAGTGTTGAATATGGAACAGAGGTCCAACCCATGTCTTACCCAATGCATTTTATCTTGAATTATCCTCCTGTCTACATGTCCTGGAGACCTGGGCTGACTGTGGGCTGGTGGAGTCTTTGTCGGTGTGTTTGGGTTTGGAGAGTCAAATTCACATTTGATAAAGATCAGCGTTGTTCTGTGTTGTATGATTAACCTCCCCCATCATAAATGGGCTGCGATGATCTGTGCTAGCTAGAATCTGCTTTTTATTCTTCTCTCAAGTTACATGGAAAAATAAATTTGGTAATAACATCATAGTTCCTAGAATATAAGAGTGCATCCCACAGCTGGTAACCTCTGCTGAGGAAAGAAATGGAATAGGACAGTGTGCAAGTCAGGACTGAAGAGCCCTGGCAGGGCTGAGGGCAGATGGAACAACTTACACGGTATCTGCAGATGTACCACATATGTGGACCAGCACTCAGAAAAAAACAAAGTTGTTAATATCCTATACTGAGATACTTTAAGAGCTTCACCATAAGGAGAAAAGTATTATTCCCACAGCAGGAAAAAGCATTCCCCATTCTGTTAGTCTCTGCTCTTCTTGTTCAGATGCTCATATGCTGATTAGCCATCTACTTTTGCAGAGATTAAAATGTGCTCCTTAGAGTCTTTCCATTTTAGTTAAACTCCCTGTGAGATGAGTTTAACAAATACAACTAGGATATTATTCAGATTAATATTTTTAATGAGGTGACAAATAAGTGTAAACAGGTACCTACTTATCAGCATAGGTGTATTTACTTAACCCACCATATTTTTACCCAGGGAGTTTTTCACTTTGGAACCTCAGCTGCATTGTCAGGTTGTCAAATCCTCAGTATCAAACAAGATTTCCTGGTCAGTAAGAAGCCTGATGTCATAAAGGGAATTTAGTATTTCAGGTCAGTGTGTCAGGACATAAGAGAATTAATGCTAGTACAAGGCTTCTTCAACAAGCTATTTTAACTGCAAGACTTAATTACTTAAAGAGTTTGCACTTGCAAGCCAGAGTGTAAGTATCAAGGAATCACAGCACAGACAAATGGTCTCATCTGCCTTATGTTCATGTATGTGTAAGGTTACACGGGTTACAACACAGCAGTATTTTCACTTCCCTCTGTGAGCACTTCTGGCTTCCTGCTTTTCAGCTGATGGTCCAAACACAAATAGAGATCAATGGACTTCTCTGGGGGTTGCTGGGAGATAAGAGATAAGCACCCACTTGTGGCAGGATTGAAATTTACTATACAGGAGTGCACACTGTGCCTTCTGCATTCGTGTCTTTCTCAGGAAAAAGAAAAGGAATAAAAGGACAAAAATCTCTGCATCAGATGCTGAAATTAAGCAGCAATGGAAATATACCAAAAGTAAAACAATAAGAATGATATCATAAAGCAGGCTTTAACTGTCACATTTATCTCCTGATGAAAGCAGCTTTGTGATAAGTACATGACACTTCTTACAGATGAATGATGGGTTCTGTGAGAAGATGGGCTTCACAGCGCTTACAGTATGTAACAGGTTGGTAAAAGAGAAATATGTGAAACTGCCTTGCTCCAACGTGAGATTTTGTCCAGAAAGGAGTCACAGCCTCATCTGTGTGACTTAAAGAACAAGGTTGAGTTATCAAAGGCTCAGAAAAGAAGCAAGTTCCACAGGAAAGTACACTGGAAGTAGCTCACACAAACGCAGGTCACAGTTTCAGGGCTAAAATCTTTCAGCTCACTTTCTGAGTGTAAGAGAAGCAGTTCAGATGTGACCCCAGCTCCACCTGCATTTTGGGAAGTTACATGTGTGTTCTATGTGGCTCAACTTTGTTGCTGGTTATGTGCTCTGGGTTTGGAGTATACGGTCGTTAAGTAATGAGGTGATGTCAGAAAGCATGGAAGGAAGGCCACCTAAAAGTGATCTGGGAAAGAAACCAAGGCTGAGTTCACTTTAGAAAGTCATTAGAAGGCTAATGAGGACACAAAACGGATGCAAGGGTGGGAAAAAAAAGCAGAAGGATGATCGGGAAGAGCAAGCGGTAGAATTAGGACATTCTCCAGACGGATTTTGCAAGGATTAGGCCCTAAGGCCATAGTTAGCTAGACTGGCCTTGGAGGCTAAGCTTTCTCAGTAAGTACTTTTCCCCCTCAGGAAAACCTATCAGTTCTTTTTTTAGGTGACTGAAGTTATTTAAAGTTTTGGTATTTGTGATGCGTCACATTTTAATTTACTAACTGTTCACAAACAAGTCGCAATATAAGGCTGGATTAAAACTCAAGTAGTGTATTCAGTCAGAGAAATGGGAGAAACGAGTTTGTTCTATTTGGATCTGAAGTCGGTAAGCTTTTTATTCTGCTCCATCCTAGAGTGTGGACACTGGCAGCAACAGGAACAGGAGGAGATTGCTGTCTGGAATATTGAAAGATCCTACTAGAAATGGATATTCAAAAACCCAGAGCGTTCTGTGTCCTATAATGGTTTCACAAGCATAGACTGACAGTTTATGTTGTTGTTCCCCAATTTATAGCTTCAAACCAAACAGTTTAACAAGGGAAACAAAAGAAATAGTTTATTGGCATTATTAGAGGCTCCAGCTATTGATATGCAATGACACTGGTCACAGTGTAATTGAAACAATTCTCCTGCAGCCAGCAAGGGGCCATTAGACCCTAATTAGAATTGGGTTCTACTTTTTGTTCCATCTAAATTTTAAGATTTAGAAAAAAGCCACTTAAAAAAATGCCTTTCTCCCATGGCCTCAGAGAGCATTTTAGGGAGAGTGTTTTGTTTAGCAAAGGCCTGCTAGTTCTCATTTTTGGAAAGGAAAATATTCTGTTGTAGGGGAACCCTCACTTGTGCACACATCTACAGTCATATGAAAAGGCATAGGAAAATTTCCATAAATAAATGCTTCTGACATGGAAGTGGTGGTATAGCAGCTATTTGGGGGAAGTACAGAAGACCTCTCTCTCTCTCTCTTTTTTTTTTTTTTTTTCCTTTTTTCCTTTTTTTCTTTTTTTTCTTTTCATAGAGCATGCTATTAAATTAAGGGAAGACTTTTACCCACCACGTTTGAAATAATTAGTTAACTTCTTGTGCAATTACAATTTGCACCAAAGGAAATAAGGAAATTTGCACCTATTGTAAAAAGTAGATGCCATTCAAATGCAAATGTAATTATTCTGCATAAAATAAAACCGTGCTCTCATTATTCATACACATTTTTTTTTTTTTTGTCTCAGTAATAGTTAATACCTCAAAAGAAACATGCATTTTGCTACCACTATGAACATCCTTCCATTTTTTTCCGCTGTAAAACAAGAAGTGTTTTTTGACATCACCCTTTGTATGTCAGGCCAACCCTGACGTAGTTTACAATCAAAATTCCCTTTCATTTCAGGCTCTTTGGAAACAGAACACCAGAATGCTTTGCCTTAAGAGACACTGAAATGATTCACTTAAATTCTTTATCTGAAAAAAATCTGATCATTGTGATCAATTTGAAATGACTTTTTAAATAGGTAAATTACCCATACAAGTAGAAAAAAAAAAAAAAAGCACTGAAGTTTCATCTTGCTCCCTTATTGTTCCTTCTAAGTCAGTATTGCCATTGCCCTAAAGGCAAAGAGGCAGACTTGGAAGCCACAGAGATATAAAATTACTGTCAAAAACAGTACTCTGAGAAAAGGATATTCTCAGTTGTAAAGTATGGCTTTAAGAGATTTTGTCAACTCTCCCTGAATTAGTACAGAAATACAGAGAACTCCATTAGATCTTTTTTAGTTACCACTTGACAATCAAATAACGCTCTATTAAGAAAAGAGTTAAGTGTTATACAGTTATACAGTTCTATGTGCCCAGCTTTAGGAACACTTTCCAGCTCATGTTTTACTTCCTTTGCTTCAAATAAGCTACGTATTCTGCAGAGGGTCCTGTAACTGGCCTTTCTGGGCCTTGGCTTTGTTAATGAAGTCCATAAAAACTCATGACAAATTCCAGCCCTGTTTTGTTCATCTCAGCTTTTCCTAGCATTTCTCTTCCAGGGCCTGGGTATGGGAAGCTCTCCTTTGAGGGAGTAGGTATGGCCATACAGAGCCTGGTGGGTGGCCAAGATTTCCCCTGGAGCTGTACGAAAAAAAAGATCTGCCCAGGCACAAAGGTGGGATCAGCTGTGAGCCTAAAACCAGGTGAGAGCAGCACTGATCTCTTGGGCCTCAAAATCAATCACACAAATACCCCTGAAATTCCATTAAAACACAATGTGAATAACAACGTAACTTCTGCATGCCCTTTACTTGTTTTCAACTTTGGAGTAAACGTTATTCAGGAAAAAAAAAAAAAAGTGTATGTATACATATATTTTAATACTTTCTCTTTCCCAAATGAGACTTAATTCAAAAAGGCCTTATTTGGCTAATCAGACATACTTGATCAATAAAATGTGGGACTTGTTTAGCTGGTTAACAAATGCTGATTACTTTCCAACAGGGATTTAGTTTTCTCTGAAGCGATCAGTTTGAACTATAGTCTCTGGACACAGCAATAATAAAATTGGACATGTGTGTTAGTCTCCAGGGAATTCAATCAACATATATTTCTTATATTTCCTTTTAAAGCTTCATAGTTCTCATGCAATTTTGTTAAATGAAGGCCTGTTTACTAGAGATAAATGCTCATATTGCTTTAGTCTGTAATATCCTGAACATCTATCAGATCAATGGTCCATGGTTCAGTGGTACGGGTGGAGTATAAGCAGTTGAGACTGCAAACAAACCTGCCGTTCTGAGGAAAAGGAAAGCATTTAAGTCTTCCAAAACACTTGGAATGTGTGCGGACCTGATCTTTGCTTATTTGAAGGACGGAAGGTAAGCAGTGAAGATTGCATCACTGGTTCAGGGAATATGTGTACTTCGATTCATTGAGGAAGAAATTTTCTCTTAACAGTTGAGTGCATCTACATGAGGTAGTTGTAACAGTGCATGGTTACTAGAGATAAGGCTTAACAATCTGAACTTGTCTTCTTATTTTTATTTATTTTTTCTTTCCATGAAGATTTGCCTGTCTATCTTGCATGCTTAGACAGATAAAGGATGTGTTCAGGACTAAGGATCTGATGGGGAGCTGTCTGCTTCTATAGGCCCCAGTGACTGTTGGCTGGATCTCCAATGGATAGTGTGGAAGGTTGCTCATAGTTAGGTGCTGGAATCTGGAGCTGATTTGTATCCAGAATACTGAAATTAGTGCAGATGAGAACAATTATTGGTAGCACCAAAGCTTTGAGTTCCTATTTGGGAAACAAAAAGGTGTGGGAACTGGAAATTGGAACAAAATTTGGATATTGCACTTCAGGCCTAAGTGGTGACTGAAACAATGAAAGTCTGCATTTCCCTTCCCCCTCTCTGCCTTTTTTGGCAACTTGAGAAAGGGGAAGTTTTGGGCACAACAGACGTGTAGGGAATTTCCCAGTGGAAGGCTACCTTTGCCATAGAGACTTTTTCCTTTATTACTAAGCCTCACCCTCTGCAGGATCCAGATGAGCCCCGCTGACACACCCCCTCACCATCCCATGGGCCCAGACCAAGTTTAGATGCCTGTGACTGCACTCCACCGGCCACTTTCCTCTGCTTCAATCTGTGCTTGTACACCACGACCTACTTTCTGTGTGCTGTCCCATTTCTCTTTCTCTGTGTCTCTTTCTCTGCCACGTTTTAGAGGCCTACCGAGTTATGCAGCCCCAGACCGCAGTCCCTGCTGCCCATGCCTACATGGTGAAGGGATTTTGTTCAGCATGGATAACATCCCAGATCAGCACAGGGTCTAAAGCAAAACCCACCGTGGCTTGCTCACCTGCCGTCCCAGAGTATTTGATCTGATTCCTTTGTTTCTGGAAACAACAAAAACTGTTTCCTATTTTGTACAATCCCATTTCTCTTCCTTCATGTTTGTTACTTGCCAAGAGCAGAACATGCCTACAGCTCTAAAAAAGGGACCAACTCAAGACTCTCTGAACGGAATCACATTTTCTCTTTGGTCTGAAATAAAAAGCTTAATGGAATGTGAAATTAGAATGGATGTCCTCTATCCACCTAAGGAATGTTCAGTTAAAAAGGTTTGCCATTTGAAATGTTTGGACAGAAATATTCTCAGAACAGACTGCCATTTCTACAATCAACACACATGTTACCTCTTCATTGTGGTTAGTGAGCTACCAGGGCCAACATTTTTAACTCTTTTAACCTGCTTTTCTCTCTTTTCAAAAGGCCTTTCTGTGGAGAGCACAATATTTTTCATGTCACGACAAAAATAAGATTACTTTAGTGCCAGTAACTCCTGAAGAGATGACAGAACTTGAAGTACAATGTAAAGAAGAGCAAGATGTGGAGGAGGTCGTGTGAAGTAGGCACTCCTAGAACATGAATAACGTGAATTTCAAGTCAATAAAGCTATCGACGACATGTAGCTTCAAATGTACAGAAAGTTCTTGTTGATTTTTTTCCTGAAGAACTCTTGGCTTAGATTAGTTGGCAAAATGTGTTAAAAAAACAAAATACGTATGTTAACAACATGAAAGAAGCATGGCCTGAATACTCCGAGATGGAGCACATGTGTTAGATAGGACCAAAGAGCTGGAAGCCAGCAGCTGTCCTGTTGTATCACACACACCCACCTTCATTAGTCACCATGGCTGAGCTCTGTTTCAGCTGCAACTGAAAGATGTTTATCCTACTTACGTTTATCATAAACATTAATTCAACACTTTTGCACAGGAAGGCGGTGGGCACATGGCATCCTGAAATCAAGATTTTTTTGTAGTTCACCAAAATGCTTGTAGAGAGTTCTGCTTGCACTCTTGTGGTTTTTTTCAGGAGTACCTCTTCTGGCAGAATGGGTCTGATTGAGGAGCAGTGAGAGGATGGGAGGCAGGTAAGCATGGCCCAAGCACTTGTACCTGAGCAACAGATTCAGTCCTGAAGAGGATTTTGCTGCCTTGCATGCTTGTGATCGAGGGAAGTCTTCAGCTGAAATATGCAAAGGTTGCAGTCTAAACAGAGAGAGACCCAGCTATCACATCTGAGCCCCTCTGAGTTTCTCTCTTCCACCCAAAGAGCAAAGAAAGTTGCCTTTTCAGTGAAATGAAACTTGGCCTGATCAGCAGTATTTAGAAAGTGGAAGGAGAAAGTGTTGACATCGGCTGATATATTCTGAGTCTGAGTCCAAAGATTGTGTCACATCATGTGAGAAGGATAAATCTTTCTTGTCAGTGACAAACATCAAACGTTTTGTGGTGAAATCAGCTGCCTGACAGAGAGGTGATAATTATCAAAAGGCATTTTTCCTCACATTTAATCTCTACAGAGGTGCATACATGGCCAGTTTCCAATGCCAGATACATTAATGCAAATTTAATTTCATTCCAGCTTTTGCAAGTTCCTTCTGTATTTGTAAATAGGGAGAGGCTTATGGGGACTGAGCTGACCCTGGCTTTTATTCTCTCATAGCTGTTTTGCACATTTTCACACTAAAGATTGAAACATTCCAGGACCATAGCCAATTGGACAGCATTTTAGCTTGCTGATATGTCATTGCTTGTGTGTTTGGTTAACACACACACAGTAATGGTTTCCACACCAAAATCAGACATCTTTGTAGTCCCTTATATTTACTGTCAGAACATATACTTAAAGGGAAACGAATAACAGAACCCCCTTTCTCGCCCCAAAGAGTCTCCCTGGGTGAGACTGTAGTAGGGCATCAGATTATCTCAGAAGCTGCTCTGCTTCTTGCACAGGTGGGATTCATAGCACACAGCATGTTGCATGAACAAATGATCTAGGCTGCCAGTAATGAAGTGCTAAAGTTACGCATTGGTAATCTTTTTTATTTTTCCTGTTGCGTGTATTACTTTAATCTGAATGTATTTTCATCAAGCCATACTGTGAGAATAACTCCATGAACACTGTTTAGGCACTTGATTTGAACAGGTTTAAGTCTCCTCAGGAATCAGATTGCAATACGGTGCCCATACCCTCAGTCTACATCTATGCCCTAGCCATACATTTATGATTTTTTGGCCACATGAACCTCTGAGCTAACTGCTGACACCAATTTTCTTGTTTAAGTCAAGACAAGCAAGACCTTCCGGGGGAGGAGCATGGTAAGTTGTCTGAAGGAAACTTGCTTTAAATTTTCTATGTTGGTTAATGATTTTGAGTGCAATTCTGAAAGCTTTTTAATACAGAATGATAATTAAATTTTTTTTCTGCACCACCCCTCTGAAGACTGGACTTTTCTTAGAGTGAACAAATAAGCTCTGAACATTCAATGCTCTTAACGTATTCTTGAATACAGGAAAAGAAAGAAAATTCTGTCACACTGCATATGTGTCTGAGGATGGGAGAAGGAAAAACATGTGATGGTTTGTTCCAGCTGCATTAATGTTGTATCCCATGACACATTCATAGGTATTAATTCTTTCCAGTAAAGCACATTCAGTTACTAATAGGAAGTGGAAAATTCAAGGTCTTAGTTTTTAGTATCCTTATCTTTTCTGCTAAGTTTAAATTCAAGAACTAAGTAGAATGCCAACCTAATGATGCACTGTGAAACAGTAGGTTACTTGAGCTCCCTCCTTTGAATTTAGCTCTTTTATGAGTTTCTTTGTCCCAATGCTCTTAGAAAAACTAATTTCTGTTCCTATTGTCAGTGCAAGCTTATCAGTGACTAAATTTAAATGATTTAGTTTGGATACCAGTAATTTCTTTAAAATTTGAAAACTATCCAATTTGGTGAAATTTTGAACTTGTATTTGGGATCCTTAGTTAAGGATATAATTTAGACATGAAAGTTTTAGGAAATCTATCTTCGAATTATTTTGTAACCTTCAAAATTATGAATGAGAGACCAGTAAAGGCTCACAGCTTTGGCTGTCTTACCTTTCCCCTTTGCCACACATAGCCCCAGAAATGCATTTTACACTCTGAAAATATCATCTGTGCTCAGTGACTTGTGTGTTTGCCTAGAAGGTGAGCTGCAAAGGTAGGCTGAATTTTCTGATTCTGAGTAGTTTTGAGAAATGTTGATAAGAGAATAAACATTGTAAGGAATATCAGCCTGCTTTCAAGGTTTCCTGTTCTTCTATCCTACTGACTTTGCTTCCTTGATTACTCCCCATAGAAAACCTGAGATTGAAGGGTGTACAGAGTTCACCTGTCCTATCTCTTTCTTCCCACTTAGACCTTTCTCATTTGGGGCAGTGCTGCCTGTCACTAGACAAATCTGGGTAGACTTGCCCTTTGTTTGATCACTTGGCCAGATCTGTTGGTATGAGAAGTACTCATGACTACATATCAGTAGGGCTGTTGCCCAGCAGTAAAACAACAGAAGCGGCAGGAATCAATATGGGAATGGGTGCATGCCGACCCATGGTGCACATTAATGGTCCAGGATTTGTTGCTCAGCATCTCAGAGTAACTTATTCTTCCCTTTATCTCACTAGCCTGGCAGGATTTTTGCTGTGGCTAACAAAAAGCCCAGTCCCTAGCAATGTTCCTCCCTCATACAGGAGATTCTCAACTTTCACATGCCACAGAGCATCTATGTGTGCCTCTTCCTCTACCCTGTTTTATACCACTCTGGTGTTATCTTTCTTCCTTCTTCTTTCCTCAGCTTCCTAATTGAACTGGTCTCCTCAGTTCTTCTCGAACAGTACTCTCCAGTACTTCTGAGTGTACAGAAGGAATGAGATCTTTGCCAGCCTTCACACTGACCTTGATGTGTAATCTATCTTTTTCCCACTGTGCATTTCTCCAACAAAGATGACAAAATTGCCAAGGCATTAATTGAGCTTCTTTTCTTAGTCAGAAAAAGAGAAGAAATTCAACTTGAGGCTATCTTCAGGCCACTTGCATTAGTAATATGTTTCTTGACACATCTAAAGATATGAGTGCTTTCTAATGGGAAACAGAAATTCTATTCGTTTATTTTTCAGTATCCATACAGTTGCAGAGTTTATAGCATTACACTTAGATGTGTCTTCTGTTACAGGCTTTCTCTTTCTTAATTTGGGACGTTTTTCTAAGGAGTAGCAAGTGCAACTGCTTCTTTGGACATACTATTCACTTTGTTTCTGCTCTGGGAAGAAACAGTAAAAATGGTTTCTTGGTGGTAACTTTCTGTGCAAAACCACGTCAGTGGGTCTGTTTGTCTAAGAGAGATGAGTAGGACTTAACCTCAGCTTAGCAGGGGAAATGAAAGTACAGTATATACAAAAAAAAGATATCACTGGCTTTCTGCTCAGACACTAATGCTAATTTTAGTAAGATCAAATGCATTAGTTTTGCAACCTATGTCCTACCACAGAGATGCACATCTACGTAAAATGTGACAAAAATCTTGCTTAAACCATTAAGCACCCATATTGCAACAGGATGGGAATGCTGAGAGTCAGACAGTATGCGGGCAGAGTGGAAAAAGGAGGGCAAGGTACAGAAACCACTAGAAATGCAGATAAATCAAACATGCAAGCAAATTTTCATGGTATATTGCTCATACTGAAGTTATCCAGTTGTGAAGTTAGTTAAGAAATGAATGTAACGCTCCATCTAATTGCAAGCAGCTGCCTATTAGGCAGCTTGGCCAAATGTTTTTAATTCTACCCTATGATGATGAAGGAAATGGGCAACTTTGGTCTGTACTGTGTGTGAACTTTCTGAGCACTTCTTTGCAAAGTCACAAAGTGCGATGCAGAGCTGAGAAAAATCTTTTGAATTGACTGCAGGCTTTAGAGATGCAGTCTCTTCCTACTTTTACTAGAATGTGTTTGGAAAGCATGGACCTGCATAGGAGATCAAATTCCAATTTTGTCAGCTTCACAAACTTATTTCATATGAGGCTAGAGACTGCCAGCGGTGAAAGTGGTTTGAGCAAAAATTGGATCAGCTCAATTATAATGGAATTTCAGGCTGAACTGGGAGAGGGAAGTTTGGAGGGTAGGCAAAGGGAAAGCTCTTGGGAACACTTGAAATAGTTGACACAGAAAATATTGCAATCTGGTGCATTTTAGAAGTGGTTTCCTGTAAATGTAAAGTCTGTTGTGAATTAAAAAAGTAGAGAGTTTTCGGGAAGTTTTCTTTTTTTTTTTTTTTTTTTTTAAACCCATTCTAAATCTTTCCTACTACTCTGATTAGTTTTGCAAAACAGGTGTAGCCACTAAAAGTTTTTTACACGGCAGTGTTTCAGTATATCTTGATCTGAAGGATGAATGGTTGAGCGCCAGAAAGAATCAAGTATGTTGAAGATGAGATGAAATCACAGAATCACAGAATCACAGAATCACCTGGGTTGGAAGGGACCTCAAGGATCATGTAGTTCCAACCCCCCTGCCTAGGAGGGCCACCAAACATACACATTTAGATCAGGTTGCCCAGGACCCCGTCCAACCTGGCCTTGAACACGTCCAAGGAAATACCTTCAATGTACATTTTCTAGTGGTGTGTTATCCTATACTCATTATTCTGTAATACGAAAGTTGACTTTTGAGACAAAAGAAATACAACAGGTATTTCTGGACCTCAGCAAATGGAGAGATGAGGATACATAGAAGAGCTGAATTGTGGCAAACAAAAAGGGAAGGCAAACATACCTAGTGTTGCAAATAAAATTGTAAGTTTAGATGGCCACAGACAAGTATGGTTCCTTGAGGATTTGGTGCTGAGGGTTGATCTCATGTCAGACTCTCCCTAGAGACTTGCAGGGGCATTTTTAATATGAAAGAGAACTGAAATGACACAGCAATATTAGAATAATTGGGATGACCCTGAGAGTTGATGTAAAAGAAATAGGAATTTAATAATGTCATGTACAGAATCACCGTACTGTTTAGAATTAATGCCAAGATTCTCTCTATATACTGAAAATAACCTCTAGGAAATGGATTAAGAGGAAAAATGCATAGTCATAGTAATGTCTTACAGGGTTACTGCTGGTAACCAGCATGACACAGACTACACAGTACACACTCTACACAGCACACTCTACTACGGTAGAGTTGCACTCTACTAGGCAACACCTAGTAGAGACAGAGAAGTATTATCATTCTACTACAAAATTTAGCCAGACTTGTTCAGATTACTATGTACTATTTTGATCAGCCTGAATCAGAAGGGGAAATTCAAAGGTGAACAGGTACAAAGAAGTTGCAGAGAGAATTAGGGGAGAGGAAGACTGCCTTCCAGGAGGAAACTGGCAAAGCCTCGCTCTGCTCTGCTAGATTAAAAAAATGAAGGTCAAAAAGGTATATAACTATTCTCTTAAAATAAATCAGAGAAAAAAGAACCATATATTCAAAAGTCTAGTGTTGGCATAAGAACAAGCAGATATAAACTAAATCTAATATTAGACAGGAGGCGAGAAGAAAAATTATTGACCATCAGAGAAGGGAAGCTGTGGAAATCCTTTCTATGGGAGGAGCAGCAAAAACTGAGTAATTTTTCAGCTGAATCTCAATTGCTTTGTGTTGCCATTATATAACATTGCCAGTAATGCCTGGAGTTGATGAACTCAGTGACTCAGGAAGTTCATGACGCTCCTAATTAGCCTACTATTTTAGTTTCAGACTGTTGTAATCTCCAAACCTGAATGTATCAAGTGAAGAATATGCTAAAGTTGGGCCTATTTATGCATGTGGGAGCTCTGTCTGAGCTGTGTCTCATGACAGTTCTCAAAATAGACAGTCTGCTAGAATTTTTCTGTGGGATACAATACTTCACCACCCACTTTTATCCACTAATATGATGTGTGCTGACTGAAAAAACTGCAAGTTTACATAGCAAACGTATCTTTTATTCAGCAGCCTTATGTTACATGTGTTGGATGAAGGGGAGGAAAGCTGCGAGTCTGATAACATAACACCTTGCAAAAGAGAAATCTCTGTAGCAATTACTTTCAGTCTTCTCCAGTTTTCTTAAGTTGTTGCTACTATCATTTAATCTCTCTTTGCACTCATGGTTCTCATGAAAGATGCCATTCATTTCATCTCCCCTCCTTCTACTAAGCTCAGCATATTTCCTCAAGTAGAATATAATGAGAAGCCCATTTCCTAGACTCATCAAGTATTACATCTGCACCTGAAGTCCTGAAAGTTTTAAGAGTCATCATTATGCATCAAAGGAAGGGCCTGACAATCACCACCAACTCATAAGGATTTGCTACACTTGGAGTTTTCTACACCTTTCAAAGTATATAACTCACAGACATCTGAAAATTCAAGTTTGCACTTCCACTATTGTTGCATAGCTGGTAAAAGACATTAGCTGATAGATTTATAGAAAATGGGCAGACAGATAACGAATTCATTAAGGTCTAGCCAGACCTCCCATAGTCCTTTCCATTCCACTGTTTCCAACATTTTAGATCTCAGACTGATGAGAAGAAAATACCAGTGAATACCGTTATGCTCATTATCAAATTCAATAGAGAATATGACAGTGCTACAATTAACTAAATATGTTTCAGATAATGACAATCCAAAACAAGAGCACATAGCAAATATTTTTGAACGTAGGCATATTTCAGTGCTTAAGTAGCTGCACTGATTTTTCACAAATCTGAGAAATACCTTTAGTTCCAACTGGTGCGTTATTTGGATCTAAGCGGATCTGAAAAGCTCAGAAGCTTTGATGATCCCTAATTAGCAAGTGTAGTCAGTAGTTTTAGGTCATTATCTAAAGAAAAAGGGCAGCTAAATAATTATTGGGAAAAAGCAAGAATCACAATAATAAGAAACTGTAAAATAAAAGATCTGAAAAGATATAAGTTTTATTCAAAGCCTGTCCCAGTTCATCTCTGTGCCAAATAAATATTTGACATTGTTGCTCTTCACAACTTTTGTCGGTGTATCTGTACAGCTGAGGTTTTATGGAAGTTCTATGATCCTCTTGTTACCTGAAAGACGATTCTGAATCCTTCCCACGCACAACTCTCTTCAATACTTTCTGATGCTTCCTACAGCACAGAATTCATACAGTTGTTGTATCTTCCTTCATCTCTCTCCTTGTGTCACCATATCTACAATACAATCTGCAACAACAGACCACAGTCCATCAGGTGAATAATTGTGAGTACTCTCCTACTTCCCTACTTTTACTACTTTTTCTCTATTAAATGCAAACTAGAGTATTTCTGTGTAAGAAATTGCACCACTTTATTCTATTTCTTTGTTTGGACAAGATAGTTAACCCTCATATGTTTATTATCATTGTTAGTTTTAAAAAAGATTCTTATTATTACGATTTACTGGAAATCTGTGTAAAAGGAATTATCCTTCCATATTTACTGTCTACAAATATGCTGATTTCTCAGTTTGTCCTTTTGTTTTCCCTAAGCGTTACTACAGAGATTATTGATGCTATTAAAATCTGCTGAGTTTTTTTGTCTTCTCAAACTGTAATGTTTGGTCGATGGAACACATACTTTTCTGGCAGTATGGTCTTTAATCTTTCTGGTTTGATAAAAAGGATTGGTCTTAGTGTTTCAACTCTAGTGTTTCAACTAAATTTATTGCCTGGAGAAGCAAATGTCTCTTCTGATGTCAAGGTTGTCATCACAGCCTCCGAAACAAACATGTGAGACTACTCATTCAAGTTTTTGTGTAATACTCACCAGAAGGCCCCATGGTAGGAAGAACCCCTCTTGACTAAGTGTTAGATCATATTCTTGGTCTGAAGCATGGGCATGCTGAAGAAGCAGAATGCTTAAAAGATATTCTTCAAAACAGGATGGTAGGTAGGAAGCAGAGCGTTCCTAAATAGTTATGGGAGTACTATGGCTTGTACAAAACTTTTCGGTAGTACTATTCATGTTAGTTTCCTTTGGAGGATTTTAAGCTCATTGTTTCTACTTTTTCTTGCCTAAAATGGTGTAAAACATAATAAAGTGAGTTAATTTCAAATGTATTTTTTGTCAGTTCCTCTCAGTGGGGAAGGGGTGTGGCATTTTTAAGAGAAAACTGTCCTTTATGTTGTTACTGTGCATTGATATTACAGTAGTGGTAATAATTCCCACTCAAGCTAGGAACCATTGTTCTAGTCACTTCACAGCTTTTGGGAAATACAGTCCCTGCTCCAGAGAACTAAAAGCAAAAATGGTTCAAATAAGTGAAACAACAAAGAAAGGGATAGAAGAAAGGCTGGCAATAGCAGGAGTACTTCTGCCTCTCCTTCCTCTATGTGCAGTTTGCAGATACCAAATGAGGTTCTGTTTCCTAAATGGAGAAGAGTCAAATTTATACACATGGAGCAGAAAACACTTCTGGGTGTATATACATATTGTCAATGTGAACCTCGTTTAAGTCAATTCAACAGGACAACATTTATTGTCTTTTTTTTTCGCCCTAAAATATTTGAATCACATCAAAAGAGAATGAGTGAGTGAATTAATGTAGCAAGAGCATAGATGTATAGGGCTGAAAATGTATAGGTTTGTATTTTTTGTCTCTTTTCTTCACATCTCACTGTGGTAACATTCTTCCTCTCTTGTGTCAGCACTTTTGGTTTTCACTGTTTGTGAAAGTTCCTCATTTTACAAATGAGTACAGACTTTTTTCCCTTGTAAAATAATGCCTACGATGAGACCACTTTTTCAGGCATGAAGCAATCTGGTTTTGATTTTGAGAATGAAGGATTTTATTATCTGTTTAAAGAACACTCTGGTTGCTTACTTTTTCCTGATGCATCAATAATGCTAATAAAAATGAGCTGATAAAGATTTGGCCTATGTCAGAGGAACAAAAAAAACCATATTACATGGATAGTTTGTATTCAGAAACACTGCTTTTTCTTCTCGCTTTAGAAAAAGCTTCTTTCTCTTCATAACCTTTAAAGAAAAACTACGCTGAAAAATAAGTAACTTTTTTTTTCTTTTTTCTTTCAGAAGGAGTTACATTCATAAGAAGCACCAAGAGGTAAACACTGTATGTCTCATCCCCTGACAGAAATCTTCAGATTTGCTTAACTTCCAGTTTATCTACAAAATATTTGAAAATGAATCCAGGCTGGTGCATAGTGGGGGCAGAAATTTATGATGTTAATCTTAATCTCCTAGCTTGTGCTCCTTCTTTTATGCACCTGTTATTTCATTACAAGCTCACTTCTGTAAAGAATGCTTCACATGTAGACCAGGTGTAGTGAAATGGAACCTTGACTGTCAACCACGGCATCGATTTTCTCCTCCCTCAATAATGGGAGTAAAAATAGATATCAGTGAATGGATTTTTTTCCCTCAATGTAAGGCCTGTGTGCCTCTTAACAAAACATCTGTGGACTGCCTTGTTGATGTGCACTAAATGTGTTGATTAAATTTCCAGGATTTTCTCTGGTCAATTAGAAAGCCAGCCGTCACGCATTTTTCCTCTAAGCAACTGACATGCTATTGATATTCTTAAGCTACTGATTATGCATAACCAAATTCTGCTTTTATTTAGACAGTTCTCAGTCATTCAAGTAACTCTTCTAAAGGTCATACATGCATCGAGCTTTCTTCCATTAATTGAGAATGGTCATCAACTTCATCTAAACTACAGAATGATTTTCTTCTTGACAAGTACTTGGCTTTATTGCAACCTGAAAATCTCTGCATGTTTTTCAGTCAATAAGAGGAACAGATTTTGTTTTGTGGCTTTAACCTGCTTAGGTGCCAGGTCTCTGCACAACCTGGTCTCTCTGTAGGTAGAAGCTCTCGCTCTCCCGTGGGAGTCCAAGGCACTCATGATGAAGGAAAGTAATCTGAGTAACAGCCTACAAGTTCTTATGAGTGTGAGGAACCAAAAACCCATTTGAAGTAACTATGGAGATCCTAACCCTAATAGCTTCAACCCACTCTTTCAAAATGCTGTGCTCCTCGGTGGCTGACTGTGCTGTTCCTCGGTTCAAAGGTGGCTGCCGGGTAGGCCTGACCATTGGTGGCTGACAGGTTGGCAAAAATGGCTGGCCTTCAGCAGCTCAGCAGCCAGACTGCAAACCAGGTCCAGCATTTCTGGAGGAAAAGTGATGTGGCAGGGACCATGACCCCTTCTGCTCCATTTGGCAGTTAGTAAACAACTGCAATGTAGAGACTAATCTAATCTTTTTAATACCAATGGGTCAGAAGCTGCTTGAGACCACTGGGTGGGCACCCGAGCTCCTAACCCTTGTGTAGCTTCCTTTCAAACAGGATGAATTCAACCCACTGTACAGGGAAAGAGCATCATTTCCACAGAATAAATGAGACGTCTGAATCATAGGCAACTGCTCTGCTTGTCTTGCGGACTGCCAGTGTCCCAGCACACATAACTGGGAAAGATCCAGAAGGAATCAATTTCCACAATCCAGCGGTTGACATGAAGTGGAAAACATTTAAGGAGGGTAGAAAACAAATAAACAAACAAATGAAAGAATCAAGAGAAACTCTTCTTGTTTCTTATTGCCCAATAGTTTACTATGGTTATTGTTCAATTTTGGCCACAGACTTGTGACCTCTCCTATTTTATTTAGCACTTCTTTCAATTCCCTTTTTTAAAACAAAGCAAAACAAAACAACTCAAAGTGTTGCTAAAGCCACGTCAAACTTATTTACTGCTGTTTGAGTCTCTTGCATGGGCTGATGTTAGTATCAGTAACAGAGACGTGTGGGACACCTGCTCACATACATGCAGTGTCAGACCTCTGGTATTGAACCTCAATCTGATTTTACTGTCCTAACTGAAGAGTGAGGGTCTGAGTTAAAGGAATAATGAAGTTTGACAGTTATCTGCAAAAAAAGGAGGCTTGCAGTCTCACAATAGCAACACTTGAAGTTTTGAAGTGTTGCTAGTATGGGGTGAAATTGTTTATATATCCAGATATTATAGATAGTTCTAGTATATACGTATTTCTAACTTAAACAAATGCTTACACTTCTACACTTGTATACATGAACATATGTAACATATATGCATATAGAGCTGCAATGAACTTGAATACCTGGGCAAATACTTCCAGAACTTACTTAAATGGGTGTAAGACAAAGCCCTCTCTTTTTCTTACTGTCTCACTGCTTGGGAGAGCAGCCCAGAGAAAGTGCATTCCTTTCAGGGTGTAATGCCTACTCTTGCAGGTGTACTGTTTGCTGTCCTAAGTGCCCTGATGAGCTAACAGAGGCTCTGCTATTCAGCAGAGGTTCTGTTGTCTCTGATGTGAACAACCTGCCCACTCTGCAGAGGACCCATGTCCTGGAGTACTCCAGGCCAGGGGGTGCTGAGCTATCCTTTCCCAAGGCAGCCCCACATCAGACATTTGCTTTCTCCCATAAAATGTGAGAAAAGCCCCAGCGGGGTAAAAAATGACTTTTGCTGTCAAAGGAGAGAAGATGCCAGTGGAGATGTAGCTTTGTTCAGAGCAGAGATGCCTGTGGACAGAATCCTCCCGGTTCATATTTCCTAGTCTCTGGGAGTATTAACAGTCTGTAGGCAGGGACTCATCTCTGTGCCTGTGGCTGGGCTCGCCCACACCGCGTAGCTCTGTGTGGGGCTTCAGGCCTGCGTCCGCGCCCCACTGGAGCCCTGTGGATGCTGGCATTTGCAGGGTTATGTGGCTTCTGGGTGGAGTTTTTCTGGATGACATCTTTGGAAGTGGGTGCCTCAAGTCATCTAAATCTCGCCTTAAGTCCCAGAGCCCCTTTATTTATTTATTTTTTTTGTTCCTGACTCAATGTGTCTCAGAAGACTTCTGGTAACGACTTGCTTTTGGCTGGAGATAGCATGAGAAAATAACTCCCCCAGTGCTATTTTTTTTTTTTTTTTCTGGCTCTCTGTGTATGAATCCTGGACAGAATTAGATGCACCTCCCCTTCGCCAAACTTAGAGTTTATTCCCAGTTGGGTCACTTTTCCTTTTACCTGGCATGCTACCGACACCTTTTGCTTTCTGATGGCTTTGCTCACTGTCTGGATGCCGTGCAGCATGTCCCTGGCAGAGTCCCAGCAGGACAGGCTTGGATTTTACCTCTTGCATTGGCCTTCATTCCAGTGGCTGATGGCCCATGGTGACAAGGTCCTCTGTCATAGCAGCCAGAAGCAATCCGGGAAGGAGACATCCCAGGTGCCAAAATGTATTGCTACAGCACTGTCACTGAATGTGGGGATAAAGTCGCAGCATTCACAGGAGTGCTTGCAGCTTTTGCTGGTGGCATTGGGCTCTGATTTCAATTACAATGAAGCAACTAGGCTAGATTTGGATCTGGATGACATTGACCACATTTAAGTTCCCTGTAAAAGTTTGCTTCTGTCACACTACTCCAGTGAATGAAGTTGTGTTGTACATAAAGGAAAAATGTTGTCCTGCTATTTTAGCATCTTTCTACTTGTTTGCTTATTCTTGGTTCTATGCATAATTTTTTTCATCAGTTTAAATTGATTTAATTAAAAAGATATAATCATCTGTGAAGACTCCTAAACTGAATCAAACCCACTTTATGAAGAACAGAGCATCAGCATTGCTAAATTCATCCAGTATGGCCGTGTATAAGACTGCTTTTTGAACTTACTGCTAATTGTGCCATAAGTTTACAATTCTGTATGAATGTTCTGGCATTTCTGGCTGAAAGCTTCCTATGTGTATATCTCCTGTAGATGCTGTGGTAACTAACACCTAGCTTCTGTTAAGAATGACATCAAGGAAAAATGACCAAAAAAATTTCATTTTGATGCACTTTTTTCCCTTTGCTTGAAGGAAATACTAGTGCTTCTATGCACTGTTGTTAGAATTAGAAATTTCTGAGGAGTGTGGTTTTTCCATTTCCCATGAAAAAAAAAAGAATTTTTCATACATGCCAAAGCTGATTGTTAGTCTGGCAACAGCATTTTCTAAGAATTCTGATCATACGTGGCCTCATTTACCCTTTCATAACTTCTGCTGTGATCAGTCTCAGTTAAAGCTATCATATATCTGGGTTTTCCTGAATACGTGCTCTTTTTTTTTAATTTTTTTTCTTTTTTTTTTCAGTCCCAGTGCATTGTCAATGCAGATTTTTAGATGTTCACACACACACCGTGCCCATATGGACTGTGCATGTGCTGAAAGTCTGATGTGTTCCAGAAATCCTTGATTTACTGCATGAAGTGATTGTCCGTGGTGTGAGGAGCAGAATCATGGCACTTGCTCAATGGATGCTGTTAAATACAAGGGCAAACTGGTCTGCCTGGAAAATCCTGAGCAAAATACAGAATTTTGTGGACTTCTGATTTGCACAGAGTGACCAGGTGAAGTAGTTCATTTCTCATAACACAACTTTTTATTATAATTAAGCACAAAGTATTAACGCAATTTGTGTTTTTATTGAGAACATAAGCACATGTCTTTTTTTCTGGGTTATTGTAGAAAATTACTGTTCCTAAACAGCGTGGTTGAAATGTGAAATGGTATTCACAGCGTGTCTGTTGAGTATTTAAGATAATCATGGTAATGTTTTTAGTCTAACACTAGTACAAATTAAAGCATTACCATGATAAATGAATAGTTGGTGAATAAAGTGTGATTTCCTCCCAGTAAGTCCGTTGTCGGTTGGTAGTAGAAAAGCTCTGAGTAAAGAAAATGCAATAAGTCTGAGAGAAGGTGGATGAAAGCATTATCTGAGATCTCAAAACAGGACGTTCATACCTGGGATGGCCTATAAACTGAGCAAAACAGAGCAAACTAAAACCTAAAGCAACAAAAGAAAGCTATTTGACACTGATCACCCAGAACAGAAACATCTGAAATTATTACTATATGTGTCATTTCACTCAGTTTTGGTTTGTTATCTCTGTGAGCACTAACATGTCTAAAGACTTTATCTTCTGGGAAAATTTGTGGCCTGCTCTACACAGTATGTTAGTTACCAAGACAGCAAGTCTCCGACTTATACATTTGTGGTCTTATTTGCAGCTGTGATTTCCAATGTATTGTGCCCTACTACTGCATGGTCATTAAAAACAAAGGAGGCATTGAATCTGTGCATCATGCATTCCTTCAAGGTTAATGACTCTATCCTGGGAGACATGTCATCGTGATGAGTGACCTTGCTGCCTGCCGGAGCAATGTCCTGGTGCCAGAAACCAGCCAGGGAAGGGAGCTGCATGGAGCACTGAGCACATCTGCATGGTGCTGGAGGGTTAACACTGATGCTCAACATGAGTCAGTTTGGGTCTTAGACCACTCTGCTCTTATAGGCCAAGCCATGAAACTGGAAAATACAATCAGCTTTGCCAAGAACAAAGCAGGTCCGGTTCCTTTGAGTAGGGAACCATCTCAGAGCATGGCATGAGGGTTTCCTGTCTGTCCACCCCATTGTGTCATGCTGGCTGTCTTCTGTGCTGGGTCTGTGGCAGGAACAGTATACCTCCATCAGACAGTCCATCCTCAGAATCACCACGCTGCATCATGGCTGCTTTTGGCCTGTCATTTGGGAGAATTTTGAGGATAAGGGACTTTTTACAGTTTTCTTTCAAAGAATATAGATGTGGTCCTCATCTCCAAAATACGCTGAGATCAAATCCTCTAAACTCTGTACAGGTAAAATTGAACTGATCAGGTTTGGCTCTTCCACCTCACCGATTCATTTTTCTTTCAAATCAATTTCCAGAAGTTCTCTTGAAGTAGGATTTCAGGAAGAACTCTTTTAAAGTAATTTTTAATGAGTGAATTTTCATACGTCGTATTTAGATTTAACATTCTTGTTTGGAAACGTGTTTTGAACAGTGTTTTTTCTGTGTATCATTTTCAGAACAACAAAATTTCACAGTGTATCAGAACATCAAGTGACAAGTCTCCCCATAAGCTGCATGTTGAGCTGGAAGAAAGGACAAATTGAATCTGTTTACAGTAAGCAGTGCTGCCACACAAAATAAGGGGATTGAATTGGAACATATCAACCATGCAACGTCTTCCATAGAATCATAGAATCATAGAACTGTTTGAGTTGGAAGGGACCCATAAAGGTCATATAGTGCAACTCTCCTGCAGTGAACTACAACTACATCAAGTTGCTCGGAGCCCTGTCCAATCTGACCTTGATTGTCTCCCAGGATGGGCCTTCTACCATCTCTCTGGGCAACATGTTCCAGTGCCTCACCAACCTTTTTGTAAAAATCTTCTTCCTTATATCCAATCTATGTCTTTCCTCTTTTAATTTGAAACCATTTCCCGTTATCATATCACAGCAGACCTGCGAAAGAGTCTGTCCCCTTCTTTCTTTTAGCCCCCATTTAGATACTGAAAGGCCACTATCAGGTCCCCCAGATCCTTCTCTTCTCCAGGCTGAACAGCCCCAGCTCTCTCAGTCTGTCCTAGTAGGAAAGGTTTTCTGTCCCTTGGATCATTTTGTGGCCCTCCTCTGGGTGCACTCAACCAGGTCCACATCTCTCCCATACTGAGTATTTCACATCTGGACACAGTACTCTGGGTGAGGTCTCACCAACACAGATGTTAAAAAGCACTGGTCCTAGTACTGAATTCTGAGGGACACCACTTGTCACCGATCTCCATCTGGATGCTGAGCCATTGACCACCACTCTCTGGTTATGATCTCACTGCCAGTTCTTTGTCCATTGAACAGTCCACCCACCAAATCCATATATTTTCAATGTGGAGAGAAGGTTGTTATGGGGGACTGTGTTAAAGGCCTCACTGAAGTCCCAAAACATGACCTTAGTGGTTCTTGTCCATTGATGCAGTTACATCATCATAAAAAATGACAAGGTTGGTCAGGTAGGACCTGCCCTTGGTGAAGGCTTACTGGTTATCCTATATCACCTCCCTCTCTTCCATATGCCTTAGCATAGCTTCCAGGTAGATTTGCTCTGTGATCTTCCCTGGCACAAAGATGAGGCTCACAGGTCAGTAGTTCCCTGGGTCATCCTTTCTACCCTTCTTGAGTACGGGTTCAACAGTGACTTTTTTTCCAATCACCAGAGACTTTACCTGACCAGTATGACTTTTCACATATTGTTGAATGGCTTGGAGACTATGTCAGCCAATTCCCTCAGGACTCTGAAATGAAATAATAATATCTAGAGTTGCATGATATATTGGAGTGCTGATATGCCATGAAAAATCAGTGCACCATAAAAACGATACGAGTATAAAACTGTTTAGAAAGAATGCAAATGAAACCTACTGGAAATATTTTTGGGGAGAGAACTATTTCTGTTTTAAACTACATTAATGAAGAATTTTTCCTTGCATCTGTAGAATATCAGAAGAATATCATGTTGACTCTATCAGTCTTTTCCAACAAACTTGTATTGCAAGAAAGTTTTCCAACCTGCTCTCACGTCAAGTGAGTGGAAATGAAAGCAGACTTGGGCCCTGTATCTATATGGTTCACATTAGGGATGGGCTCGAACCAAGCCCACTAGATCAGAACATTCCCAGACTTTGAGGAAGTTTGGCTCTGATTTCACTTTTAAAATTCAGTACTTTTCAACAAGGAACTAAATCATCTGAGCACTGCTTTGGGAAATTTGGATTCAGATCAGAACTTTGCAGCTGCAGCCCTAATTGAAATATAGAGCTCCCAAAGCCTGGCCAAGGGGAGCCAGGAGAGCATAAAGGTCTCCCAGTACTTTGCCATGCAGGGAGCCCACATCAAGGGAATATTCATGCCTGAGACCTGGGAGTAAGAGCCACATGGAAAGCACACACAGCGTGGAATATCAGTACTCACCAGAGGGCTATGCATCCCACATCAGTCAACACCTGGATACCATACCATTACCGTACCATAATCTGTGGATTTGGAGTGAAATTGGATTATCTTTCACATTTGAACAGTTTGGTTGAAGAGCAAATCCCTCCTAATTTTTTTAGTCAACCTATTTTTCACTGCTTCATGGTTCCAGTCATTGCTGTGAAACTGAGGGCTGCAGTAGTGATAGAGTTGTTGATCAGATTTGCTAGCAAAATTGTTAGCAGAAGCTTCTGAAGTGCTTGATCCCACCTTGGGAGTGTGGGAGATCTGCTTCTGATAGTTAGTGATAGGGTAAACAGACATGTAATCCAATGCTTTTATACACAAAAAAGTCATTTTTACTACTTTATTCTTTGAAGTCAGTCAAAATACTTTAAAAAATTCTCCCAGACTGCTTGTGTGACCACATCAAGGCCACTGAAACATTAAGCCTCTGTAATTGGGACAGCAGGTACTTAAAGGAAGGGAATAAAAACACTTCCTAGACATAGATGGACTTTTTTTTTGCTCCAGCAAGATGGCAGATCCGCAGCCATGTAGGGAGACCATGCAATGATAGAGACATGAGGAGCAGCACAGTGTTTTCTTCCAGCCTCAGAGTCTGGGCAAGAGATGGTGAGAGAGGTACTTTTGGAGACACCAGCTGGTGCAAGCAGCAGAAGATGAAGTCACATAGAAGAAGACGTTAAAGCCCAGTGACACCCTGCCTTTCACTGGCTGCTTGGCCTGCTCTCCATTTCTGAACTTCTTCCTTTCAGCTTCTCTATGCACTCCTTGTTTTCTCCTCTGTTTTCTCTTTTCCAACCCTGACTTATTTTCTCTCTCTTTCATGATCCCTTATCTTGTGGAATTAACTCAGTTTTTTGCCTTGCAGGGGCTGCTCTCTAAGTACCAACCTATTCTCCTTGGCTGCCATCTTCCATTCCTAATCCTGTTTTTCTGGAGTAAATGTAGAATGGAGAAGACACTTCAGGTCACAGCTCCCAAATTTATCAAGTTAAGTTTAAAGATATCACCACTTCATCTTTTTGTTCCTTGGATAATTTCCATTTATTATGCTGTAACCTTGATCCATTTTCAAACTCACTAGATTTTTCTTTCATTCCATCCATGATAAGAAGGGAGCAATCAGCAATCTCCTGAGATTGGACTTGATCACCACAGTCCAAGTTATTGTTCAGCAAATTCAGCAACAGCGTTTTATAATGTTGTAGACAAACTCAGTTTATCACGATGCTTCATAGGTCTTGAATCATGAGAAACAAACGTCTTACCTTTCTATAAATACCATCATCCTTCTTTAGCCCATAGGTTCCTGGAAACATGAGTATGACCCAAGAACATGACACCCTTAGGAATGGGGTCAATACATTCTGCATTTCCTGATTTTCTGAAAACCTGTTAGTATTTTTGCACTGTTCTTCATACTCTGTTTCTGTTTTAGCTGTCCCAGATTCAACATTTTCAGTAGAATTGTTTTATTCCTCTTTCTCTTTGTACAGCATCTAGAAGAATGGGGAGGACATTTCTAGCTAATTCTCAATGCTATTTCCTATTCTCAATGATATTGCCTACTTTTAACAATGATACTACTGAAATGTCTTAACATAATTCAGTTTTAAATATTGACTGAGCCAACAGTCACTGAAATAGGTAACTCGTTGCGGTGTCATTTGTCAAAAAGAAGAATTTTTAACCACTTCCAGTTTTAGACAGCTTATTTTTCTTCATGTTAAACAGTTGCTTTACTTGATCCTATAGACTTCCAATATAATTGCAATGCACTGACTTTTATGAATGCCTAGAGCTTTATGGTGAAATTAATTGGCAACTAGCAAACCAGTATCGGGGAAATTTTCAACATCTTAGAAGTGGTTAGGAGGAAGCCTATTTCCTCAAATAATAAAACTGCATGTGCTGTCACTCATCAACCTCCTAGCACTTAATCAGATACCAAGCAAAGCTTTCAATAAGTTCTTCAGAGAGGTTATGGTTAGGTTGCTCAGTTTTGATTTTTGTATAAGCTCCTGTGGAACTTTGGCATTTCCCTAAGCACGTGGAGGTGATAACAGCTGTTGGTGCCTTCACAGAAAACTGCACCGATGCATGGCTTTGCAGAAGGTCGATTGAAGAACTGGCAGCCATGATGAACACTTCCCCTGCACCATAAAGTGCTCCTTGCTTAAGTCTGTGTTGCATCCACAAGAACTCAATGAATTGGGAGTGTTTTTTTGTTCTGCAACTTTTAAATGTCCATTGAAATAGAATATGTAGTATTTCACTAAGTGTCTGAAATAATTCGGAAGCTGCTTTTCACTGTGTATTTTGAATTTCAAAAAGGACTGATATGACTAAGAATCACATAATGCTTCTTCAGGGGCTCTAATTAGTTTGGCTGACCTCATGTCCTAATGAATTTTGGCAAAAGCATTTTTTCAATCTTTTTCCCAGAGGTAAAAACTACATTTATTGAGCTGTTATAGAAGTTAAAATGCCCAATACCCTTTATATTCTTATGATTCCTTCATGAATGGAACTTACATTAAGATTTGGAGTGAGGGATTATCCTCACATTGTAGCGTATGATAATTTTACAAGGGAAATCAGAGGAATACACTGGTCTGATCTCATTTGCACTAGGGGCTAACTTTGAAATAAGAGAGGTTGTGGAACTGCGTATGTAAAAAAATCACATAGTTAAGACCAGAATCTGCCAAAACCCTTTTGTACCCCTAGGCTACTAGTCCTACTGTCTGGAATTCCCTCCCTTATTACTGCCCTGGAATTTTGTTACTTTTACAGTATTTGAGATTTCTAACTCTAATGCTATTATAGTTTTACTAGGGAACAGTCTCCAGAGTAAGATCAGAGCTCAGGATTTGGCTGATATGCTCCACAACTGGCGGAGTTACTGAAATACAGTCAAATCTATTTAAGTCAAATCTGCAGTTATCTTTCAGTTTCTTTTTGGTCTTACCTGGATAAATCTACATATTTTTTCCTCCCTTGATATATTTCCTCTCTGCTAATATTTTATTCTGTGGTGCTTTTTGCAGTTTTGAGTTTTACTGAAGGAAAAGAAAGCCCTAGAGTTGCAAAATCTTTGCATAATCCTTATGCATTTCAGTGGTCTGATGGATTGTATGTAATTGATAAAAATTGGCTCTGCAAGGAATGCTTAACTATGTAAAATTATTCATTTGTATAAGGCTTTACAGTCACAATGCAATATGTAACATGTACAATTCAAAATTAATATCAGCATGAGGTAAACCCTCTCCTTATCCCTGTATTTGTCTCAGGAGTCCCAAGCAGAAATACATTTCAACAACTTCAACAAGTTGAATGAAAATTTGCAAACAAAGAGTCTTAAGAAATCTGTCAGCAACGATTATCCTTTTATTATTATTATTATTTTGTATTTTTTTTTTCTTGTGGATACAAGCCTTTTTAGTTCTAGCTAAAAAAGAATTCTGTCAATATTTTTAAGAGAGTTCATTGAAGACAGTATACATTTGCAAGTTAAAGTGGTCATCAGACATAAAAATATAGTCATTGAATTATCACTCCAATGAACTCATTATCACTCAATGAAAAGCAAAAGGTAGAATTTAACACAATGTTTTTTTTTCACATTGATGTGCAACAGCTTTTGGTGGACAGTACACATTATAACAGTTTTGTTCTTTAGAGCAGGCTATGTTGTCCAATATGTCCCATGCCAAGCAGGCCTTGCAAAGCACTGACCTGATGGTCCCAACTCCACAAAGAACTACAGAATGTGCTTCTGTGCAAAGACAATCCTGAAGACCTGAAGGGAAGTTAATTTTTCAGATGTCTCTGAATCTTTGGAAGAATTCTCAACACCTTGCAGGATCACAGACATGAAGCTTGTCTTCATGACATTAGCCCATTTAAATGAGGCCTTATGAGAAGAACAAGAAAATATGTGATGAGCGGTAACCAGAATAAGCAATTGGAGACTGCTGAGTGAAAAAAAAAAGGACTCATTTTCATTCATTTGCTTATCTAATTCTTCTTTAACTTCAAAACTTCTGCGCTGATTTCAAAGTAAACTGACATCAAAATTGTACTATATAATATTATGACCACATCAGGGTTTAGTTTTGTTTCTTGCAAAGCTGAGAACCAGCTGAAATAGTTCATTGTTCTTGCATTATCCTGGAGTTGCCTGATCTTGAGATTACACTCTTGACATTTTGAAATTTGAGAGAGGGAAAAGACAAAGGCATGGAATGGCCATCATCTGGGAGTCATGGCATTCCCCTGAGATAAAGGAGACTGTGGCTTCAAATCTCCTATCCTGCATGGGGAACATTAAGAAGTGCTTTCTAGATCGTGGCAAAATTCCTAGATCCCAGGCTACTTGCTTGTTTCATTTCCTCTCTGATCCTAAAAGAAGTTTTCTAACCTTACAGCTGCTGACACAAAGCCTGATCCTATGTTATGTGTACGTAACTCCAGTGATTTTCAGAGGCACTCTTGATTTAGTGAAGAAATCCTGACTTAAGCCCATCTCTGCCAGTTTTTCCAGGCTGTGTATTCTTGATTTCTCTCCGTGTTGTGACACATGAGTCACACAGAGAGTATCTGACAGGCTGCTCGTTTTGTGTCTGCAACAGAAGAAGAATTTCGTTGGTTTCACATGAGAAAGTCGAATCCTAAATTTGGCTGGAAAAAAATTAAAAGGATAAAAATTATCACCAGATAAAACACAGTGCACATATTCTTTTCTTCTAAAGGATTTATTTATCCAAATAAGCAAATAAGTGTGCAAAGACACTTGTATTTTTTTCATATTTTAATTGGGTTGCCTTGAATAAAAGCCATCTTACGAAGGAAAAAGAAGTCAGAAAAACAAGTCTGACCTTGATCAAATTTGATGTGGTAGTGATTCACTCTAGTGTCATCTAGTGTCAGATAGTCAACATCAGCTAATCATAAACTCATGATTATTGCATGTAAGTGTGAATGTATTGATATAAATATTTATATATGTTATATAATATATATAACATAATATATATGTTATATATATGTTATACATATAACATATATGTTATTATATACATATAATAGCATATAAATATTTATGTATGACAGCTCATGCCAGAATTAGAGAAGAATACAGTATTTCCCCCACTTGAGACATTCGTCTGTAAGACTTTGTTCAAGGAAGATCTTCAAAGTGCATGTAGCAATTCTAAGGACTTTCCTAAGCCTAAGAGCACTTGTGTGCTTTTTTATACAGAGCTGCCAGAATTTATTTTTTCCTATTTTGGAATCCATAGAAAAGGTCCCAGTAGTACCAGCTCAGCCTCACTGCAGAACTTCATCTCTGCCTACATCTAGTGAAGTCCTAGGTTTTCTTTAAACTCTTGAAATGCTGTATTGAATACAGAAACCTAAGCAGAGTTTGACTTCTGTATCTATGGGATTTGTCAATAGAAGATGATTGGCAGATATAGAAAGTATCACTTATTCAGAAGGGGTTTATTAAATACTTGCTCAAGAAGGCTGCATATGAGGAGACCCACATTGTGAGCCGTGAAAGTAGAACAGGCTCTTCTGCCATGTTTTTTGGTCTGGGACAAGATGAAAGGTGCTGGGGGGCCTGTGGGGCTACCCTGCCTGCCACTGCACACCTGCAACAAGGGCAAAAGGGGGTGTTATGAAAGCCCGAGGGAAAGAGGGAAATAAAATCATTTATCCCTGTGTGAAAATAGAAAGCAGCAAAAGATACTTGTGCTGAGTGTGTTTCCACATGTCACTTTATGAGCTTTAAGCAATCTAAATAATTACTAGGTTACAAACATCGTGGCCCAAGTTGTCCACATTTCATCTTACCTTCTTGTTTTTCAAAGAGATTCAAAACCAGACAGAACATACTATTCCTCCCCACTCAGTAATGTTTATGTTTAGAAATGAGATTAGCAATCTTCAAGTGAAAGAGAATCGTATTCAGGGAGATAAAATTGCTTATTAAACCACCCTTCATTCAAAACGACTGACCAAACCCTCGGTGTTGCAAACTGCAAGCATTTCTCTTAGCTTAGAATTTTTTGCTACTTTCACTGCTGCAATAGCGTTAGGCAATAGAGGTAAGGTTATAAGCATATGAATGACTGTGTTTATAAGGAACAGATAATACTAAATGCAAATCTTCCTTTAAATTCTAGCAGTAAATGCAACATGTTGTCTCACATGTTTGTTCTTTGGTCAAAGTTTGTCTTTGATTCACACTGCTTTCCAGAAATGTTTTTTTTTATTTTTCAAGAATCCTGAAGCAACTATCAAAATGATTCTTTTTTTTTTTTTTTCCTAAGAAAATTCCCTTTAGAAAGAGGGAAGTAGACGAGAACAAAGGCAAACAGCCTGTGACAGTGACTCATTATGTTCCTTATAAATTATAGCTGTGAAGTCAATGCAAATTGTTTCTCACAGTTTCAAAACCCACTGTAAGACAATAACTTAGGGCTATAGAAAGAGGAGCACCTAGAGAAATAAAGGCTTTTTTTTTTTTTTGCTTTTTTTTTCCTTCTTCCTGTAAACATAGAGTAGTGTGCAACAAACATTAGTTATTTGGAAAGCACTTGAAGATGTACTAGTAGATTAATTTCAAGTTGTAGCATGCAAAACTAAAACAGAATCAAACTCCTGAACTTGTAGCTCCTGTGGTATTTATTAAGACTGAAACTTCTGTAATTTGGCAAGCTACCAGTACATGGGCACTACTAATAGGGAAAAGGTCTGAAAGCTTCAGGAAAGGTGACAGACGTTTGACCTCTAGGGCTCAATCTACCTTGACGAGCAGCAGTGCCATCCTCTGTGCTAGGAGTGAACTCAGTGCCATGCTGAGGCTTCAGGAAAGCAGAGCACTTCAGCACATGCTAATACATAGCACAAATGCTTTCCTGGATGGAAATAGAAGGGCTTAGGGGCCTCTATGCCCACTCAGAGCTGAAGTGCTCTGTTGTTACTTCTATTGAGAGTATCCAGAGATTAGGATGCACATTTGCTTTGTTGTAAAGTTTGCCTACTTTCTTTACTTACAAAACTTTGCTGGCAGAGGTCATGCTGGCTTAGAGAGAGGTATATAGGTACTGTCTTTGTCTAAACCAGTTTGGACAAAGTTGCTAAAGTATGTAGTGCAAGTATCCAGATACATTTATTTGTAGTAGCTGGAAATCCTGTGTTCTTACTCAGGAAGGTGAAGATTGCTGCCATATCTTAACAACTGCCTTCCCCAGAGTTAATGTGTTGGTGTAGTATCTCAGGTAGCACTTGAAATCAAGCCCAAGATCTCCATGGCAAAAAGCACAAACCAGTATGTATAGACCTTGCTATGGCCTGCAATGAACCCTTGTGCCCTGTAGAGCAAATACCATGAAGGGATACCTAATGTGCAGTGACTAGCAGACAACGGCCTTGGATGAACTGATCTGCAGTCACTGGTGGTTGTATCTTGCTCCTGGAGCCCCTTGGTATTCAAGTCTGTTAAACACGTCACTTGATTGTGCAATACAGCCACATCATTGCCATACTGGAAATCTCTTTGTTTACAAAATCGTATTTTATGTCTTAATTCTCTTTGAGGGTGAGAAAACAACAGATTTGGAAACTTTCCTAATGTACCCCAGTGAAACATCCTAACTATCAACATGAGATAGATGAGTCACCATCAAAGTCACCATGTCTCCAGGCATGCACTACAGCTGTATTTTACAGAAGAAGTATTTTGTATGCAATTGTGTAGGTGCATGTATAGATAGGTATGTAAAGCCCTGATTATGAGTTCAGATAATGTGCTTTAAGAATGGGTGAACTCATTCAAATATGTTTTTTACAAACACATTACACATTTACGAACACATTCTGTCACACAGTAATGTGACAGAATTCCTGTTCATTCTTTCCTTAGATGAATAAATCTGGCAGAGTTTCATAAGAGATATTTTCCTGTTCTTTCAAGAAAGGACATTGCCTTTTACTTTATCTTTCCATAAAATTACAAAGGGTTTCCTTGAAGTCATGCCTTATCATGCATCCTGACCAGCACGGAAACACTCACTCCTGATCATTACTCATTAAAAGGGCCTTTGAGGAAATAGTTTGAAGCTCTGAACTGGAGAAAACTGTTGGATACATCTTTTGCACCTTACATGTATTTTTCTTGCGTAGCATTCCTAGAAACTCTTTTTTCACCATCTCCTCCTGTGGCTTGTCTTTTAGATAACAACTCTCATTTCCTCATTTGCCAAGAAACTACACATATTTCTTAAGAGCAGGCACAATGTCTTCCACTTATTTTCAGAGATAAATATCCTGTTACAATGGATTGGATTAAAGGAATATTATTTGAAGTCATCTTTCCTACGGGTATTAAGAGGAGCATGATGTCTCTACTAGCTCCCTAAAGTTCTGGGCTGGGTTGTCACTGCACCAATCCCATGTCATGTCCCACACCTTGTATCCGCATGAGCCTGTCTGGACAGAGCCACATGCCAGATACCCCTGGCCAGCCTGGGTAGTTAAATAATGCTGACATGAATTGAATAATGCCTGATGAGAGGTGGGACCCTGAGAAATCAAGCTCTTGGCACGTAAATAGGAAGGAAATGAGAGAATGATTTTCAGAAGGGAAATAAAAAGATGTAATGTTGGAGTCAAAGGGGAAGAGCACCATGAAACACAGACAGCATGTGACAAAACAGCTCCTTCTAATGAAGGAGCTAGCTATGGGTAGCTAATGGTACTAGCTATGGGTAAAGCATCTTCAACCAAGAAAGCTCCATGTCCTCACATCTGGGTGATAGCAAAGAGATACTGGCACAGAAATGAAGGAGTGACTGCATCTGCACCATTTCTTTCTTTTGTTCATGTGCTTTTTGGCTGGTTCTTATTCTACACAGTTCCTGACCATCCCTTTGTACTTGACAATAAGTGGAAGAGAATTCGGAATGTGAGCTATTGTAAACTACTGCATTAACGCTCCCTGGTGATGTAATATTCCCTCCTACAGTGTTTTGACAGTAATTCAGTAATTGTTTTCTGAGTTGGTTACTCTTTCTTCTGAGAAAAAAAAAAAAAAAAAGAAAAAAAGAAAAAAAGAAAAGGTTAGATACCTCTTACATTGCAGTGCTTGTACTCAAAATCCATCACTGAAACTATTTTCTCAGATTACCTAACTGAAGATAGCTATCAGGTTTCAGCAGCTGGCACACAGGACCAAATCAGCTCAGCTTTATCAATCCAGTGCTTCAGCCATCTTCCTATCATTTCAGGAGTCAGTGGGGCAGCTGTGTTATTGAGATGTACTTTCTCTTTGGTTTTACTACATTTTTGCTGCTAAACGGAACATGTTTCCAGACAAAGACACTCTATAGCTCTGTGTTGCTGCAATGAGATGGCTCTGCTCTAGGTCCACTTCTAGCACGGTCTCTACGGTCTCTCAGGAATGCCATGTTTATAATACTGCCAGTAATTGGAGTAAGAAGAGATGAGGGAGTTTCCAAGGTCAGCTTTCAGGATTCTTTTAAAAAATTTTAATGACACTACCAGCAGCAGCTTAAGTTCATAATGAGTGTATTATCATGTCCAGACTCCCATCTGCCATGATCTCATGATCAGCAAGCTGTGCCAAGCATAAGGGAAAGATGCACAGCTCTGATTACGATACGGAGAGTGTGTGACAATATCTCTTGGCACAGAATTGCAGAGTGTGCTAAATGCTTACTTTTTTTAACTTCTTTAATATGCCCTGGCTATGATGACATATATACACATACTATAATATAAACTCTAATGGTTGTAAAAATTGTTGAGTGAGTAAGTAAAAGACAAGAGAACACCTGGATCCTACCCTTCACCATGTGTCTGAGTCTCACTGCGAGTAATTAACCCACCCCCAAGTGTCATTCACCAGCTCCAAGAAATGTTCTCACAAGCTAAGTGAGGAAGTGAGGAATATATGGTACTGTTTGAGGCCTTTGACAACGTAAGAGATTCACGTTTGTTTTTCTCTCAGATTTGGGCTTGGAGCATCTTCCAGTCCTAAGCTTTTCTCCTCTTTCTCTGGAAGCACGTCCAGTTCTATGACATATATTCATTAATCTTTTTTTTTTATGTGTACAAAGAAGAGTAATCAGTGGAAATGAAACAAAATAGGAAGAATTTTTTTTTAAGAAACACATCGTAATAATACCAGTTTAAATAAGGGTCATCATAGCTGATTACCAATTTGGAATTTTTCTCCTGTTTTGTATGTTTAATTTCATGCATGCTAATGAGACATCAATGTCTTCCATAGAAACTTTGAGAAATTAATGGAAGAACTAATTCAGCACCTTTAGAACCTTATGAGAAATACTTGAAAGGAACACAGGGACATGAATGAATGAATGAATGAATGAATAAATGAATGCACCTGGGGTCTCCCCTTCTACAGACTCCAGAGAGGCAAAAAGGAGAAAGTGTTAACAGTGAAGGTAAGGAACAGAGGGAATGCAGGATCTGTAAATGGTAAGGTGGGGACAGCACAATGCAGAGCATAAAATATAAGAGCATAAATAAAAAAAATGGGTATTTGTGTTGTAAATGTTCCTTGGTACATTAAGATCTCATCTCAACATACCAGCAGGACCATGAAAGCTGGTAGGCTGGTCCCATCCCTGTATTTCACCATACACCTGCCAGACAGTGACAATGCTAGTCTCAAGAATGATCAGCATGCATGCATTCAGCACGTTTTTTCCATTTTTACCTCAGTAGAAACAAAAATATGAATATGCGTTTCCACATCATCTAGCTGCCAAGATCAGAGCTGCAATTTAGCAAAGTGTTTAAAAGATTGTACAGTGGAACAGAGCGTGTTTGAGTTGTTTCAGAAATGAGATCAAATTTCCTTCTACTTCCAGCTTTACCTTGGTTGTTTTTTTCCTCTAACATAATTACATTTATTAATTTTCACTTTTGTATACATGTAGGTTTTGATGCCTGCATTAGCACAGTAACTTCTTCGTTCAGCAGTGTTGATTTGAAAATAACATTGGAAAACTAGGATTGAGTAACATTTCTTCTTATAAGTGATTCATTTTTCCAAAATACAGAAGATCTGGAGCAGGATTTTGAGTGGTTCCATGGATAGTTTTGACAGAAATTTTGTTCATGTTTTCATTGCTTCCTCTGAACATTTTCTGGAATGAATGTTCTGATCTTTTATTGAGGCATTACTTTACTTCAGATGTTGCCTGCGCTTAAGGTTAATTTTTAATGGGATAAGAAAATCCAAGAAACAGCTAAAAATCACAAAGCTGAAAGCAAAATATCTCATTCTGAGCTGAATGAAAAGTTTCAGTCAGTAGTAAACACTTTTGTTGCCTTGTTGTTGTAAAAAAAAATTGCCTAGCTGAAAATGTAGTTTCAGACTAAACCAAAACAAATGAAAAAAAAAATGATTGACAGAATGAAAAACTGAACTTTTGAAAACTGTAATTGAAACCACACAAGTAAGTTGGAAAGGGAAAGATGTATTCTGATGTTGATAATATACCCATCACTGATCCAAAAATTGTGGTCTACTATTGAGTGAAAATGAATGGGATTTATCTAATTTAATTTCAGCATCTGAAGCTCTCCTGCCTAAGCCTAAGCTATGCCCTGTAAGTTTCTTTTATAGCCAATGACAAGAAATAAACTGTTCTCAGAGCCTGATTCATGCAGACTTTCTCCAGAATCTTTTTAGGTTGATCTGGGTCAGAAATTTACATTCCTTTCCTTTGGCAGTAAAACGATATCAGGAGCAGTGCAAGCCATGTTAAGCTGAATGGGATAAATTGCAAAAATTATGTCTTTTCAAAGAAATGCTGCTGGTCCTAATGCAACTGAATTTTACTATATGGAGTGGTTTTCAATTTTGTCAAGTATCTTTTTTTTTTCTTGTTTGTACGGACAATCAGGAAATCCAGATCCCAGCAAGCTTCCTAATCTTACAGGAATACAGAAGAAAAAGTGCCCTTTGCAAGATCAAATCCAGTTCTACCAGACATTTTAATGCTAAGTCAGATCAGTGAAGCAATAATTAACTTTAATTGGCACACCCACAAACTGTAACGTTTATCCAGTGCAGATGAGTGATTTAAAAATAATGGGCATTCTTATCTTTAAATGAAGAGAGCAGAGAAAATGAACTTTAAGCAACATTTCTAATATTATCACTGCTATTTCTTTTCTGATCTGTATGACTAAGACCAGACTAAAGAGTCCCAGCAGGAACTGGTGTTGCATATTAATTTCTGCTCCTTGCAGTCTAACTATACGCATCACTTATCTTTAAGATGACTCTTACTATATGCGAGATCATACTGGGTGTCAAGAGGTGGCTGTTACAGCTCTGGGGCCAAATGGACTTCGGGGACCCAATTAGTTCTTACCTGGCTCTCACGACTATGGAAAAAAAACTCACCTCCACACTCTCAAGTGGAACAGCTTGGATTGTGCTTTTATTGCTCTCCTGCTCTTCAATGTGCTACAAAAAAGGCAGTGTACCTGTATACAAGGAATTAACATCTGGGCTAGTGATGAACTGCACAGCACAGTGATATAAGCTCAGAAAGCTGTTATAAATATTGCTTTTAGAACGCAAAGTATGACATAGGCAACCACTGAGTGAACATCTTTGCAGAAGAAGAATTTCATTACAGTAGTGAATGAAGTGTGATGGGTCTTCACAAAGATCTCTGGTGGCAGAAATTTACCACTGAATATAAAAAGATGGGACATGAAACAACTTGATTAAAAAAAAACCAACAAAACACAAGAAGAAAAATATCTAATAGCTGGTGGAAAGTGGGGAGGGTGAGGGAGTACAGAGCACAAAAGGAATAAAGCAAACAGAGGAAGAGAAGAAGTGAGAATAAATCAAAGTGACTCGAATGGTTTTGTGGTTGTGTGTTGTGTGTAGCTGCACAGAAAAATACAAGGCAGCGAGTAGTATATTTTCTGGGTGAACTGGGAAAGTGTCTTCAGTTAATTGCATAGATAATCTGCTTTAGTAGGTAATGATGAGGTGTTGATGGCTTTCAGGTACTCTTGCTTCAGCTGTGTAGAGTTTCAAATCTTTTTCCTACCAGAGTTGTAGTCTTCTCTGCAGGAAATTTCTGTATTCATATTAACCTTTGACTATCATTATGCACTTTCAAATATTTTTTACATAGTACACTCATTAATGCAAGATTATTTGAGCAAATAAAATCGTTGTGTAGGAATATTTGGACATATACTTAAAGCTTTAAAATTGTTACTGCTCTACTTGTTTCATGAAAGACCCGATTACCTTTTATGATCTTATTCTTGTTTCCACATTGTCCTGTTTCTGATATTTAACTTGTGGGTCTCTCTATGGCAGCAATGAAAGGCAGCAGAAGAGTAAGAAGTGAGTGGGCAACTCTGAAGAAGATGGGGTGGTCAGGGAGAGCTTGGTCGTCCAAACATCGCCAAACATCAGATATCTGAAATAGTAAAGTTTGTATTTGGAGATTTAAATTTGTGTGATGCTGATCTGCTTCTGATGGGGAGGGCTTTTATTCTTCTTGCTTTTCTTTACTTTTATACTTTTTGTTTCCTAAATAAAAATACAAGTTCAGCTGGAAAACTGTCCTTAAGAGTGGGAATGAGCAAGGAAAATCTTTCTCTACAGTCATGCCCTTAATTCCCAGAGGTGCTTGCAGACAGCAGACTGAGAATTAGTTCAAACTTTTCTATCTGTCTGCTGACTCATGTCTTCTCCTGCAGGGACAAGGCAGTGTGAGAAAGACTAGTCTCTGATGTTTCTTTCTCATGGCCTCCACCATCTTGAGTCCATCAAGTTTTCCTAGTTTTTCACAAATGCTGATGTTCTAGCGTTCCCTGGGTTCATTCTCCAGGACACTTACTTATTTGAGTCATCTTGACTCCTGGAGAATTATTTTTTTCAGCATTATTTTTTCAATTGAAAGCCTTAGAAGTATCTCGGTAATGATTTCTCATTACATTGAAGGATGTGCTAAAACACGTAGACATATCTTGAAACACCGCAAGATGCTGTGACGTAGTGGTGGAATGAGTAGGATCTTATTTCCCCTGTCTTTGAACTACATTTCAGTTTCTGCAAAGCCCAGCTGTGCCCAGCGATATTGTTGATTCAGCTTGTTACAAAGCAAATATTCACTGACCACAAACTTGGATGAGCACATTCCACTATCACCAGTTTTTTTGGTGTAAACTAGGTATTTATCCTTCAAGTCTGACGGAATCAAAAGAACACTGAACCAAATGCATTTATTTTAGAACATCTCCCAGGTTCTGGTGGGGATTGTGAAAAGTATTTTTGCTACTGAAAAGTTAATCTACACTGTAACAAAAGTATTTATTCCAAAATAAGGAACAAAATAAGTGTTTTTTGCTCCAGAGTTGAGTGACCACAGAGGGATCCAATCTGGAGTCACCACAAAACAGCTGAATCATCAATAACCGTGTCAGCCAGGTTCTCTGAGGAGGCATTTCTTGCCAGTTTTTTTCTGGCTTAGGAAAATTGAATAAGGTTAGGAAATGCATTGCATAACAGAAATCGATCACTCTGTTTTTGAGCAGCAGATGAAAAAAGACATTAATGAATGTATCTAGAGATAATTTGAGATCTCCAGAATGGTTTTAGTTGGATTGTAATGCATGAGTCTTACTGGGTTTGGTCACCGCTTGCTAACATGTTTTTCTCTGGCAGTTCCTAGTCAGCTATGGGGTTTGCTTAAAATCCTGTTAGACACTGTTACAAAAATATCTTTCTCTTAGTGCAGAGCACACTTCAAAGTAATAGCCTGCATATTTCTGTCTTTGCTCAGTCATTTTTAACTAACCTTTACATTCAGAAGTGCTTACTAGAAAAGATGAGATAGTGATCAGTTATATGCAACTTAAGGAAGTATGCAATAATGTGAGCCTTTGTGTGAACAGACATCATGTACTACAGTGGGTTTGTTTGGTTTTTCAGTCCAAGATTATGATGAGAAAAATGATATGGGCGTTTAGTGATTTTACCATCAATAGTTCCAGCCTTTTACACGTTACTTTGTAGTCATTTTAGACCATGCAAAGTGAGTTAGAAGTGGGTGCACCAATCAGACTGATAGTACTTTACTCCCACTCTTCAGGGACGATGGTGACTATGCACAGTTGCAGGTAGTGGAGAATTCTGGTCTCTATTTTTCCACATAAAGGATTACATTCTAGCACTCCTACTCAAGCTCGAGTCCTTTTTATTACGATATGGGAACTTGAACAGAAACACAAGTAAGGAGTTCACATTAGCCACCTCCGCTTTCAACCGCATCTTTCCAGGTATCAGCACACTGCCCCTATGTGAGCAAGCTCAGCGGGCTGTAAAAATACCCCCTCATTTCTGAAGGTTGTTTTCCTCCTCAGCAGTGTGCGGAGGAGGCAGTGCGTGCTGGGCACACAGAGGCAGGCAGAAGTATCTTTACAGCACCAGCCCTTTCTGCAGCCAGTGGTATAGCTTGTGCACAAGAACGTCATACACAAAGAGATTTAGATACTGACATTAAGCAGTATCCAAACGGTTTTTTAATAAAGAGTTGTTAGGATTTTTGTGTTATTTTCTATAAATCATTCTTTTATTCTTCCCAGAAAGTCCAAAACAGTGATCCAAATCTTCACTCATGAAGTCAAAATACTTCTACAGAGGCCAGGACTTCCAGTACACAAAGCTCTTCTCAGACATCCATTAATCCTTGAAACAGCCTGTGAGGTAGAATATTGTACTATTATTCCCACTTCACTGGTAGTGACTCTGAGGCACTGAGATTATTTGATTTGCCACAGGCTACACAGCAAATCTATGCCAGACGCAGGATTAAGGTTCAGCAGCACCTGACATCTGGGCAAATACTCAAGTCCCAGTCTCTTCTACCTCTAGAACACACACTTACTTGTGTACCTGCTTATTTTTACCAGGTTTCCTGATGAGCACTCACAACAAACCACTGTATGTCACTCTATAGTACAAGGATGTGCACACATACCAAGAACATGCACATCTAATGAAGGCACAGGCAAAAACATGTCAATTTGGAGAAATGTCCCCAAAAGTCTAAAGGAAGATCTGCACAGCAAACTTTCAGTGGTTATATATTGCTTACTAGAAATTTAGAACTTCAAAGTATTTCATAAATTCTCAAAATAGTAGTTTACTTTGTGTTATGCCAACACACAGAAAAAGCATTATTTAAATCAGTGTTTTCCTGTCCTTTTGCTTTCTGAACAAAATGCAAAGACTGGCACTGGTGAAGAGCAGACAAAACTCCTGATTTCCTTGTGCTGGAAAACACAGACTAGATCCCTAAATTAAAAATAAACACTATAAAATTTCATATTAGAAGTGAATCAGTCTGAGCTCCTTAGTTTGCTTTGAAAGAGGCAGATAAAATATACCTTTCATTCTTCCTGTGTCACGCAGGGTGTTTTTGTCTCCTTTCATACTACTGAGTTCTCATTGTCAGTTCGTTATGCAAAACCCTGATCACAGAAGTTTAATGTTTTTGTTTTTCCACAGTGGAAAGTACTCCTTTGCTGTAGTTGTCCTGTCAGTTCTTGCCAAAACATGTCGTTGTTCATTTTCCATCTCAAAGATGGTTATGAAAAGATTAATTTCTAACCTCGAGAGAAAGAAAACCTTTTTTATTTCTGTTTTCTTCACAGTTGTTATTTCTAATGAACACTGAATAAGACAGAAGAAATAAAAATGTGCAAAGGTTTTTAGATAAGATTTCTTCTCTGGTTCATGCAAACTTGATTTCAGCAAGGCATTTGATACTGTCCCCCATGACGTCCTTATAACAAAGCTGAGGAAGTGTGGGATAGATGAGTGGACAGTGAGGTGGGTTGAGAACTGGCTGACTGGCAGAGCACAGAGGGTCGTTGTTGGTGGTGCAGAGTCCGGTTGGAGGCCTGTAACTAGCGGTGTTCCTCAGGGGTCTGTGCTGGGTCCGGTCTTGTTCAACATCTTCATCAATGACCTTGATGAGGGGATAATGGCCACCCTCAGCAAGTTTGCCGATGATACGAAGTTGGGAGGATTGGCTGACACGCCTGAAGGCTGTGTTGCCATTCAGCAAGACCTGGATAGGCTGGAGAGCTGGGCAGAAAAAAACCGGATGAGGTTTAACAAAAGCAAGTGTAGAGTCTTGCATCTGGGGAGGAATAATTCCATGCACCAGTACAGGTTGGGGGATGACCTGCTGGAGGGGAGCTCTGCGGAAAGGGACCTGGGTGTCCTGGTGGATGACAGGTTGGCCATGAGCCAGCAGTGTGCCCTTGTGGCCAAAACGGCCAATGGCTTACTGGGGTGCATTAAAAAGAGCGTGGCCAGCAGGTCGAGGGAGGTGATCCTCCCCCTCTACTCTGCCCTGGTAAGACCTCATCTGGAGTACTGCGTCCAGTTCTGGGCTTCCCAGTACAAAAAAGACAGGGATCTCTTGGAAAGAGCCCAGCGGAGGGCCACAAAGATGGTGAAGGGCCTGGAGCATCTCTCCTATGAGGAAAGGCTGAGTGAACTGGGTCTGTTCAGCCTTGAGAAAAGGAGACTGAGAGGGGACCTGATCCAGGTCTATAAATATCTAAGGTGTGGGGGGCAGAATGGCGAGGCCGGACTCTTTTCAGTGGTGAGTGGAGACAGGACAAGGGGAAATGGCCAGAAACTGGAGCATAGGAAGTTCCGCACAAACATGCGCAAGAACTTCTTTACAGTGAGGTGACGGAGCACTGGAACAGGCTGCCCAGGGAGGTGGTGGAGTCTCCTTCTCTGGAGATGTTCAAGACCTGCCTGGATGCCTACCTGTGCGACCTACTGTAGGGAACCTGCTTTGGCAGGGGGGTTGGACTCGATGATCTCAGGAGGTCCCTTCCAACCCCTACAATTCTGTGATTCTGTGATTCTGTGAAACCCTCTCTTTTCTCTCCCCTTACACTGCACCCAGACTCTGTGGCCTGAGTTTGTATAATGTCTCCTCAGATCCTTTCTCTTCTTTAATTTCTAAGCTGAATCAGCACAGCTACTCATTCATCCATGTTTTCAATAAGACAAGGCACCATTCCTTGTTCCTCCAAGCTCTTTGTGACCACCCCGTCTTCTTCAGTGTTGCCCACTCACTTCTTACTCTTCTGCTGCCTTTCATTGCTGCCATAGAGAGACCCACAAGTTAAATATCAGAAACAGGACAATGTGGAAACAAGAATAAGATCATAAAAGGTAATCGGGTCTTTCATGAAACAAGTAGAGCAATAACAATTTTAAAGCTTCAAGGATATGTCCAAATATTCCTACACAACGATTTTATTTGCTCAAATAATCTTGCATTAATGAGTGTACTATGTAAAAAATATTTGAAAGTGCATAATGATAGTCAAAGGTTAATATTAATTCAGACATTTGGACAACCTGCTAAGAGATGTGTTTCTATAAACAAATGGTACTGAACTTAAAATCAGCCTCAAAGCTCATTTCCTTCCTTCCTCCCTTCCTCCCTTCCTCCCTTCCTCCCTCCCTTCCTCCCTTCCTCCCTTCCTAACTTCTTTCTTTCCTAACTTTCTCCCTCCCTCCCTCCCTTTCTTCCCTTCTTTGCCTTCTTACGAAAGGCAGAAGGTAATGACTTGAGTTTGGATATAAAAGCACTGCTAAAATTCATGGACAGTGGCGTATCTTCACAATTTTAAGTTTTATCTTTGCCTCAGATAGAATCCCAGCTAGACAATGTTTCATTCTTGCTATCCTGTCCTGCTTGATCTTCTCCTAGCTTCAAAAGCAATAACTGGTTTGGAGGGAATAAAAGAAAAAACTGGAATAAAAGATGAAGACATGGAAAGATGCTGCTCCAGACTTCTGACTTGCAGAGTGGAAACACAGAGGGGTGAATGCCAAAGCCTTTATTTGTCTGTGTAGACCACTGGGATGTAACTCCACAGCAATTTTGCTCAGCAGCAAGGCTGGCTGCAGCCATTACCACCTGCTCCCCCATTCCCTTCAGTTCCTGGCAAAGGTGCACAGCCCAAGCAGTTCATTCACTAGAACAAAAATGCTCAGGGAGCCGTAGCTGTGGAGTTCCATGTTCCAGTCCTTTCACAAGCTGTGTCTAAGCTGCTCTCAGAAAGGAGACATTCCCAGCACTTTGACAGGCCTGATTTTGTTGATTGTATTGCAAACCTGACATTAGGCTAACATGCAGTTTCCTAAATTCCTTTTGACATGTTTCCTTTCTATTCACACAAGCAATAAAATATTGCCAAAGAGTGAGGGCCATTGCCTTCCAAAAGTTTCACAAAAAGTTTCAGCACAAGACTTTTTTTCATACACAGAGTTTAGTTCATTGTTTTGCTACATATATTGGTGGTATCACTCCAGTGATTTCAATGAAAGGACTCCAGAGATGGATCTGGCCCACTGAATTAACTTTAATGAGGCACAGAGGATACTACCAGCTTAAGGGGCAGTCATTATTCTTGTTATGAAAGAGTTAACACCCTTTGAAGGATTTCAGGAACACACCCTTTCATTGTCTGTTTGTTTTCTACTATAAAGCCTCCTTGCTTGTGTTTTCCTTTCTTCCCTGCTCTGTGCTGTCCACTGCAGCCCAGCTACACCCAGAAAGTGCAATGCTTTGGCTTGTGGTGGCAGTATCCCAAATTCATACATTTTACTTGCCCCTTACAAGCTGCTAATTTTGTCGGCAAACATTTTTCTTAAACTCCTATCTGATGTGACAGAAAGGAATGACAGTTACAGAACAGAGGGGATGCATCTTCCCCTTCCCTCAGGACTTCCATCAGGGCTTCAGGTGAGTCCAGAAGCAATGGGGTGCACTGCTCTCTCCCCTTCTTGTGGAGGCCTAATCAAGAGTGCGTGGAAGCCAATAAGGAAAACTCACTTTGACTGTTTCTCTTAGCAGCCACCATCACATCTCTTCTTGTACTCACTGCACTCACTTATGCTGGAGGGCAAAGAAAGAGGATGGTACATCTAAAGAGTCTGCCCTGACCCAGGAGAACCCTCTGCATCAAGTTACAGAGCAACTGGCGAGAAGCCTGAGCCATGGCTATGGGAAGATTACAGGCTGCGTGCATCATGCATTGCCTTTGAGTCCCTACCCTGCTCTATGCACTGGCAGAGCAAGGCTAGAATGACGGTATGGATTAATCTGGTCACTTTGCAGGTGGAATCACGTTGTGGTCCAAAGTGAGCTAACACTAAAATAACCACAGATTTGCTACAGACAGCACAGCTGCATTAAAGATAGCCAACAACTGTGGGAAGACTGCATATGGCTGAAAGATTCGAGGAAGATCGTGTATTTACAAGTAGCCTCATACTCCAGAAATGCATCTTGCTTCTTACTTCCAATGTATACATTTGTTCATTCCTATTATTCCAGGCAGGCTTTGAAGAAGAGAAGTGCCTGAGGACTTTGTTCCAGGGAGGAGTATTTAGATGCAATCTGAAAAAGCCATGGAGAGCAGCCCAAGCTCTATCATCAAGGTGGAACCATTCCAGAGCCCCTCTGGAGCTGGCTACACCCTATTACACTATTACACTGCAGCTACTGCTGGGTACATATCTACCCCTACATGGTACAGATTCTGATACTATTATTAGTAATAGCACCTCAGCAGCTCCTGTCTGAGACGCTTCAGTTAGAGGTGGGGACCCCAGTGACGTGAGTCATTAGGCAAACACTTATTAAAAGGATAGGCCCTGCTTTCAATCTGGTTTAGACTATGCTAATTCTAGGCCACTCAAAGACACCACCTATTCCCAGTGATAGCCCTACCAGCTGGTTTAGCTGGCTTTGCTGTTCTTCCAGACCAGATATTTCAGTGCACTCAGACATCTAACTGCCCTTGACATTGGATGTCTCTAAAAACTTTAAAAAATCTGCCTGTTTGCTCCTACTAGCTTACAAAAGTATTTTACTCAGAATGCAGAGTCAAAAAAAAAAAAAAAAAATCTTAATCAGGCAAAACACAATGACCTGTTGCAATAACCATAAATCAAATTGACTACAGCAACCAGTCATGTTTTCTTCCTCATCACTGCATGACATTTTAAAATCCTGTAAGTAAAGCAACGACATACTTTTGCTCAGTTATCACATATTTGATAGGGAGTAATGTTAAAAATAAGGTCTCTGTGAGAAAAGTGTGTCATGTCTTGTGCTCTGTGATTTTACTATGTGAGAACAAAACACAACTGTGCAGCATAGGAGGAGAAAGTGGGTTTCTGGAGTTTTATAACAAGAAATCCCAAAATCTCAAAGACTACATCACTGATTTTCTTTCAGACATCTCTTACAGCAGGGACAGGAACCACTCACCTAGGGGGAAAGAGAGAGAGCTGGGACTGCTTATTTTAGAGAAGATGAGGCTCAGGGAGGATCTCATCAATGTGCACAAATCATCTAATGGGAAGGTACAAAGAGAACAGAGCCAGGTACTTTTCACTGGTGCCCAGTGATAGAATCTGAGAATGTGGGAATACACTGAAACACAGGAGGTTCACTCTGAACATCAGGAAACACTTTTTCATCGTTAGGGTGAAGGAGCATGGAACAGGTTGTCCAGAGTGGTTTTGGTTTCTATCCTTGGAGATCTTTGAAAGCCACCTGGTAAGCAGTGCTGGGTGTTCTTGCTCAAGGTGGAGTTGTACCAGATGGACCAAGAGGGCCCTTCATACCCCCACCCTTCTGTGATTCTGTGAAAAGCACATAACCATTATTGCCTGGTTTTGAAGCACTTTTAATGTCTCATGCACCTATTGGGTAAGGAAGAGGAAAAAAAAGAAGGGCCTTTATTATATGCTTTGAAGAATGCTGTAATTGCCTACTTTTTTTGTTGTGGCTCACAGTAGCCTCTGATGGCCACAAGGACCAGTGCAACTAATGGCTGACTGGGCCATCTGGAGGGTGGTATTTATCCAGAAGGAGACCATCTATGATGACTTTCTGAGTCTTTAGTAGACAAGGCCCACGAAGAATTGAGAAACCTCGAATCACTTCAGTTCTGTTTCCCAGTGGAAACAACAACTCTTGGCACATTCAATACTTCACTTTTACAACACAGCTCTTTTGTGGCTAGTGGTCGAATGGGTGTCACTATCAGGGGCCAGAGCCAAACAAATCATGAATCTGCATCTGTGTTTATAATTTTTGGAAGAGACATGTGTGCAGTGTATGTGAAAATGATGTAATCTGGCACGGTAAACCCACTTTTCTGGAAGAAAAAAGAGGAAGACAAATTAAAAATAGTTGTTGGATGTTGACACATGTTGGCCTGTGCCATTCCCACCAGAAACATTGTATGAGAACAGGTTCTTTTAATCAAAACTCATTGTCTTTCTTTTTATGCCATTACTATTGTGTCCCATATTTAATTACTGGAGGACTGCACAAGCACAGATTTCAAATCCCATAACAGTTAAAAAGGAAAGTTTTAAAATCACTTTTGCTAAGGCATAAAGAATCACATGTGCCAAGTACAGGACTATCAGCCTATTCCTTAAACAATCATAGCTGACTCTGCTTCTTGCTACAGCATAGTCTATCTTCAAATGTTATTACATATCTGCCATTCATTGCTCCCTGTAATGCAAATGTGCTTTGCATGTATCCTAACACTTGATCATAATGAAAGTGTGTCTCAGATTTTTATGAGCATCTTGAGGGCATGGATGTGAAGGACCAGCCAGACTAACAATGGTACTCGTTTCCAACACAGCCTTAGTGTTGGATCTTTGCCTGGAACATATATGCAAACAGTATTTTTTTTTTTTTTTAATTGAATATATTTAAGAAAACTGAAGTTAATTTAAAGATAGAGAAAATAGGAAATTGAAATATTACAGTTCCTGGAGCATTCTTCTTTTGGCTGTGTTGTGCACTGAAAGGCTATCCTATTCTCATCTCTTCTTCATTGTGTTTGTTTGTTTTTTAAAGAATGCCATAAAAAGACAGGAGACAATGCAATGCTTTAAAGGCCCTAGGCTTTAAATTGCCTCTTTCTAGAAGTTACAATGCACCCCTGCTTGCAAACAGGATTAGTTATTCCAGCCTCAATGCAGACGAGGATTTGTGTCAGTTTTCCATTTGTGAGTTTGCATATCAACCCATAAAGTTCACTAACATCAGCCAGGACTCTGCACCGTCCAACCAGTCCATGCTCTTTCTGCAGCTCTCTTTGGCGTATCTCCAGGAAAACAGTCAACAGGACTTAACACTGCCTTTCCCCTGCCTCAGAATAATACAGCAAGAAACAGTGCTACCAACACTGCTTTACTTGGATCAGCAGGAGACAAGATATTACTCAAATGACACAGGCCTGCCACAGTGCTGGATAACTAACCACAGAGGTTGTCCCATGTGCATCCTTAAGCTAGCTAGGCTGATCCTAGCCCAGAGGTTTGTGTTTAACAGTCTCTACTATTTATGGAGAAGTGGCAGAAGAAGGAGAATTATATTTTTCAGGCACATAGATGATGATAAATTAGTAACTTTGTAATTCCTGTAGCTTACATCATGCTAGAAGAAGCAAGATCATGAAAATTTGCTTTTCTCCCTACATATAGCAAAAGTCAAGACAATGAAGCACAAAAGCTCTGTACCTGAAACATATGAGTTATCCTCAGAACCTGCTGTAGGTTGGGAGGCTGCACAAGTCCCTGAGAAAAATTTCCCTGTGAAAAATTTTGGAAGTCAGTATGTCTAGTTTGGGCTACATATTTAACTTTTACACAGATAAAGTTAGCTGAAGCTACCCTTTTCCAAGTGTGTTTCCATATATTTCAAATATGAGTGAAGTGTAAGGACAATATTTTCACATCCTTCCTTTTTCAGGCCATGGTAAGTTGCATTGCATTACATTAGCTAAGTCTTACACATCATTTTTGGGCATCACAGAAGAAGACAGTCTACCATATGTTGTCTTCTCTCTGCTCCCAGTGGCACCCTATTCTGAAATACCTGCAAATAATGCCAAAATCACACAGTGTGTGTGCTTGAACTACAGAGAAAGCAGGAGATTCACCTCGTCAGTTTTTGAATATTTCCATTAGGATAAACAGTGGTCACAGTGACTTGGAAAGCAAAACTTTCTATGAAGATTCAGAGGTTTGACTTACACATACTGCAGTGCAGGGAATTACACTTCAGCTAGAGCCTCTCTGTGGGAGAGATGGAAAGAAATGAAAACTTTTAGGACAGAATTCACCTCCACATGTTAGATGACTATTGTCAAATGAGGTGAGAAAGGCACAAGTGTATAGAAATGCTTTTCTATGTGCTATGTGTTTGTCTATGAGGCTGATTTCTCAAATACATTTGTCTGAGAGATATACTGAAGTCATTCTCAGCTCTTCAGTTACTCCTGATTTATCATGTCAACAATGACAGTAGAATCAGAGCCTTTTGCTTTCTGATCTAGCAAATGACAAATAGTCTTCCTACAGGGAAGACAAGCATTGTTGCTGTGTCGATAGGCAGTGCTATTTTCAAATGCCAAAACAACTTTGGTTTCTCATGAAGGATGACTGTCAGTCTCTGCACGTATCTTCTTCTGGCACGCTTCCAACAGGAAGAGAATATATCAAAATGACATTGTTCCAACATGCTCTGACTTCTTATACACTTTCCTCAAGCTTAAACAATTGTTTACTCAGAGCAAGTTTTTAATTGTTGGATTCCCACAGTTCTTCCTGGAAAATCAAATAGAGAAATAATGGTATGAGTACTATATAACACACACAAGTCTGACACAGCTGGGATGCATTTTATCAGCCACACATGTACCACACAGATAGCTGACATGCATGTTAGTCATGTCTCCTGTTATCAGGTGATCCACTGTGAGTGCATGTACTGCAGATCTAATGCCTCTGAAAAGCATCGGGCTCCTTGTGCCTTGATCTGGAGACATTTGTCTGAGTCTTCCACTCAAGAAGAGGGCTATGGAAGTTGTTTGGATACTCTGACACTCCTACAGAAAAAATAAAATTCCTTGTTCTTCTAAGACAAAATTTCCAGGTTGGGAAAGGCTCAGCTCCCGCACAGAGCATCCAAGCTTTGCCCAAGCTTTCAGGAAGAGAGATGCAAACAGGTAGCACTTGATGCCCTGCTGCTCCTTATCCCACTTGCCTTCATCAGCCCTGGGACAACATGCACAGAAAAGGTAGTGAGACCAGTGCTGTGTGTCCAATGACACAAGCAGTTCCCAAAGGATGCAGAGTGGGCAGTAATGATCCACCTCCCATGACAACAAGCTGGTCTGGATATTGAGGCAGGAAGAGGCCTTCCTCATCTGGTCTGGCATCAGCAGACACACTTTCTGGGTTAGCTTGTGGTACAAGAGGTAAAAAGAAAAAAATAAAGCATAACACCTAAAAGGACAATTTGTGACTAGCAGGAAACTGAGGTGAATACAATTGCCTATGAAAATCAGCCCTTCTCTCTGCCCGGCACCTCTCTGGTGCAGAATATGGAAGTTACTCTCTTCATTGGGTTAGAACCAGAGTGGTTTTCTGTGTTGGTAGCAATGTCATATGAAAGTGGTGGAGAGAAAAAGCATCTCAGGATGCAAGACTTCTAAAAAAGTCACTTTGTGCTTTAGCAAAAGCACATACCACCATGTCTGTCTGGCTCTGTGCAATAGAGCAAACAGCTCTGGGTCCTGCACCAGGGTTATACGTGATAAAAATGGACATAGTTTGCTCTGATGGTTTAGTGGGAAGCCATTGTTTTAATGCAGATAACTGTCTGGGTCACCATGTACTTCAGATTCACCACCAGTTATTTTTAAACTGGAGGATGATACTTGACTTATGAGAAAAGGAGTCTAAAGTATCTCTGGAGTTACTCACCCACCTCTATGGAGCATGGGGCCTGTATGCTGGACATACAGAAAGAAGAAGGAATGTGAGATGGATATCTCTATCAGAAGAGAACATCAGACTTTATAGTTTGACATTCTCCAACAGGAATCTGCTGGAATTGTCAAGGTCAGTACTTGGTCTGGAGTGATCCCAGTCATTAAGAAGTTTTTTTGTTGTGAAAACATGAAATCACAGCAGTATATATCGTATGAGGGCTGTTTTTTTTTAATGTTGTTTAAAGCCTGCAATTAGGTGAGTAATGATGCTGGAAGGTTAAGCAGATAATAAGACTGTGAAAACATATTCAGACCCTTTTTCTTGTATTACGATCATGAAATGTAATCCTCAAAAGTTGCAACGGTGCAACTTCATGGAAGGGCCCACGAGCAGGTATCACATCAAATAAAAGCAAAACCAAAATCCTGACTGATAAATGAAGCCGTTTTTTTATTCAGTCGCCTATAATTGTAAACATCTGTAATGCTGTGGATGTTTTTGCTGTTTGGAAACGTTTTTTGAACATTTTTGAAAACGTTTTTGCTGAGCAAACGCAGTGTGAAAATCAAAGAAGGTAGTATGGCCACACCATTGTGTTAGTTTGTCTTACGGCTCTATGATGCAATTTTTAGATTTTGGTTATAACTCATTTACCTTTTGCAATTAGAAAGGATATAAGCATGTTGAAAGCATTACACAATGGATTTACCAAGATCATTAGTGGTTCAGGAGGGGCAATTCTTTTTTTCTTGTTCAGAGAAAATTTGGGATATGGTGCCTTCTGCTATGAATAAGCATTACCTAACAAAAGCTTACCTTAAGCTTAAATGCCAAGGGGGAAGAGGCAAGCACCACATCCCATCTGCTGCTCCTCTTTTCAAGCAGAATATACATATCCTCTGTTCATGAAACTGAGAAGGGTGTTGCTGAACTTCCCTCTGCATCGCAGAAGATAGAGCCACAGGTTGGTTTTCAGTGCTCTTGACTCGATATTCTGGTCTATCTAATAAACACAGATGGTTTGAAGAATAATAATTTTTAATTCATATAAAAAATCTACATTTTTCAGCTTTTTGTCATTTTCAGCACAAAATGCCTTTCTGACATAAATTGCAGATAGTGAAGAACAGGAAGAGATATTTGTGTGGTTTGTAAACTGGGAGCCACAGCCCTGGTACCACTCAGGAATCTCACTCTCTGCTTCTGCACAGTCCCTGCTCCATGTTTAACCCATAGCATGGAAGGGCAGAGCCTAGTGGAAGTTCCAGGTCTGCCTCCAAACAGCAAAGCTGGCAAAAGTCAGCAGCTGATGTGTCTGCCACAGGAATGTCACCTATGTATACCACTGCCTACTCCAAGGATCACAAAGCATTTAGCAGAGGAGCATGATGAGAAATAGCTTTCCAAAAAAATTTTTGGAATGTCAAACATTTTCTTGACTAGCATGTAACAAAAACATGCCTTGCTGGAAGACATCTCAGGTGGAATATCACAGAAACATGGACCAAAAAAACATTTAATTAAGGAAGGGATACATTTAATTAAGTGAAGTTGAAAAGATTGCTTTAAATTTTTCTGGTTTAAACTTTGTTATTTAGGGTAAAATTCTACAATGAGAGCAATTTCTAAGTGGGAAAATAAATGCTTCATACAAATATTAAAAAAGAAGGCTTTTGTCATCTTTGAAAATAAATTCCCTTCCTCAGCAGGCCAATTCTTCCATGCAGATAATTTAAAAATAAGGGTAAAAAAGTATCCATTTAAAGGGAAATTACTGATCAGAGTTATCTTTGTACAGAGTAATGAGATGAAAATCTTGCAAGTATTTGTTTACAATATCTCGGTGCGATTCTAAGCGTTGTTTAGACAGATACATGAAGCAAAAAGAGCCCAATAGTATGGTTTTGTGGTGAGCTAAACGTCTTGGAGACAAATGTAAAAGTTTCCTAACGTAGATTTAGAATGCAGTGCATCTGAATTCACAGTATCAGCACAATATTACAGATTTGAAAGATGAGATGGGAAAAGACTACCTTTATTTTTGCTGAACTTAAAAATCTCAAATCTTTCATGTTATTGTGCTATTTCTGCAATGACTATTTTAAAGACACTCCAGTCTCATTCTGAAGGAGTGATGGATAGGGCTTAATGTCGCAATAACTGCAGGTATTCAGGCCTTGTCCAAGAGAAAAATGCCTCATCCCATCATCACAATTAAAATCACGTAAATGCAGTTTACTGCCCAACACCATTTCATATACATTTCAAAAGGTGAATTTTAAAAAACAATAATACCAGCACAGTGCTATCCAACTTACTGGGACATACCCGTGAGGGCTTTCAAAATACTGTCACTTGACAGATGAGAGTCACAGCAATGATATTGTAGGATTGAGGAGATGAACCTCCACAGACTGGCTATAAATGTGGTCTTACTGTGAGCGTGATTCTCTCCTGGGCAAGCTTGTCTGCTCTCCAAAAATTACAGAGCCCAAGTCCTGCTCTCAGACTCCATCCTTGCCTAGGTCCAGCTGGAAGATGAGACTTGACTGTTCTTATAAACTGCTTTGATAGATGCTGCTGAGAACCACTCTGCCAAAAACCCTGGAGCATGTTACTCAGAATGTAAAAAGTTAGCTCAGGAGATGAGAAGAGAAAAAAATAAAAGCATGGTATAAGAGGTCACCATCCACAGCATGGCTTTGAGAGTCATCTCTGCTAGCCTAGATGTTAGGCAGTGCTTTCTGTTTCGTTTTGTTTTTAGTAAGTGCAGTGGAAAAGACAAGGCCAGCACTGGCCCAGTATTACACAGGACAAGCACACCTCAGTGAACTACATGGAGTGCCTTGAAAATAGCATAAGTCCAGATAAGTGTATACAGAACAGCTTTAATGTACATTGCTGCCGTGCAAACATAGCCTCTGTGTTGCCCTTACACAGCTAAAGCATGCAGAGTGGTAATTATCAGACTCTAATTAGGTATGTGCAAATAAGCAGCCTTCATTTTCTTCTCCATACTTTCTCCAATATGCAGTGCTTACTAATCTGCATGTGCCAAAATTAAGGCCTAGTAGGAGGAAGCAACAAGCACTTCACAGTTCTCTCTTTGTTTTAGTAAGCCTGTCTTACAACACCGTTTATAATGGACCCCGAGCTTCAAATGCCCCCTTGAATGGGGGGAAAAGGTGCTCAAGACACTGGCAACAGCCAGTGGGTTGCCACAGTGCAGCTGGACTGGCACCAGCAGCTGACCTGACTTCTACCCCCAAGGGAAAGAGTGCAGAAAATTTTGGCAAAGCCTAGGTTAGACTCACAAGGGCCCCAGGCAGAGAGGCTAAGGCATGAGCCTTGGCTTACTCCCTTGAGTCTGCGGTCTCCTTGCCTGCTGCCTTGCATCCTCCCGCTGCCTTCTGCCCCGGCCACTGGCTTAGCCCAGCCCGGAGGAGGCCAGGCTGGCAGCCCAGGGTGCGGCACCCTGGCTCTGTGCTCAGGAGGAGCCCCCGCGGCCTCTGCGCTCTGAGAAGAGTCTGCCCCATGACGTGAGCAGTCATTTGGGCAATCAGTCATAATTACAGTTAATGATAGCAGTGTCTGAGCTTCTTTACCAGTGTCAGGACCCCATTGTGCTTGGCATTGTGCAAACACTTAGCAGGTAAACCAGACGTTGCACTTGAAGCCTTTTAAAATGCCTGGCAATTTGACAGCAGCACATTAAAATGGAGTGGAGATAAGGCAGCTTGCAGCAGCCTAGGAGAAACTCAAGAAAGCATGGAGGTGTGCAGGCAGCCACTGTGGATGTGGCTGCTGAAGGTTCTGCAGAGCTGGTGAATTTTTTACAGTGAAGACTCAACGTGTTTGGCATTGTTTTGTCAGCGTGAAAATATTTGTGGGTTGAGGTTGACTGCCACAGATAGCATCAGGAATAGAGGGCTGGGGTCACAGAACTGGTGGAGGAAGGATGCCTTGTGAAACCCGCACTTCTTAGGAAGAATATAGAAGACAGTGGCCTGGGCCAGGAGAGCTGGTCCTCCACCCCCTTCTCCTCCTAGCCTGCTGCATCGTAGTCCAGGAGACAGGGGCTCAGGACCAGGATGCTTATTCCTATTTACACCATTCTCTTTGTGTAAATAATTAAACATTAATTGGAACAGGAATGAGTGTCCTGCATGTCACACCTTCTGGGAGAATGCTTTAACTAGCATGTCAGGAGTCATTCTTGGCACTCTTCCTCCATGACTATCTGGATGTTTTATAAGAAATGGGGTAGCTACATGAAGAGGTGAGTGAGAAGGCTGTCCTGCAAAATACCTACAAAATATCTCTTTGGTTGAGATCCTCACATCTAAACCTATGCCTTAAACCAGTGGAGACTTTAGACCTGCACTCACATATTCCACCTCTAAAGTGAGTGTTACCATGAGGTTATAAATACATTGAGACTTGTCTCTCCTTGACTTTAGGAGCTGCTTTGTCTAAACTGATGTATTTACGCAGTCATAGAGCAGGAGGGTGAAATACCTTCAGAGAGGCATGATGAGGAGACAAATCTGTTGCAAAATGGAGAAGACAGACTTCAGTGTTGCTCCAGCGAACGTGAAATTGTGCAGACTAATAAAGTGAATGTAATATCCTCAACACAGGAGGCCTCATAGCTTGATTGGTTATTCACCTCTGAGAAATAGATGGAATTAAAACCTGTCCCCTATCTTTTGTCCCAGAATTTTAAGTGAGGAGGACACCAACACCCCCAATGCTAAGATACTTATCTATCTGAGCTACTTTTTTTTTTTTTTCCTGTGAGGATGCCTGAGCACGGACACATGTTGCCCAGATACACATGTTGCCCAGATAGGCCATGGTCTCCATCCTTGGAGATATCCAGAAGTTGTCCAAACATGGTCCTGGGCAATCTGCTCTAGGTGGCCCTGCTTGAGCAGAGGGCTGGGTAAGATGACTCCAGAGGATCCTTCCAGTCTCAGTCATTCTGTGATCTGGCCTCTACCATTCCTTTGGATCTTTTACAAGTACCCAAAATGAACCATTTCATTTTCAGGCAAATGCAACATTTCCTGTTGAACGAAATTATGTTTTACAAGTTTTCATCTCAGTGAGACTAATTAGATTATTTTAATTCCCTGTCTATCCAGACGGAAATTCTTTTATCCCATGGTTTTTTCAGCCCAGAAGCTCAACTGATAAAGTTCATTATTTGCACAGCCCTAGGAACACATGTTTACACACTTAGAAACATCTCTACTGCCCTGCTGCAGTAGGATTTTCGGAAGAACCTTTATAGGCTCTGACTTTACAGGGTAAGGACCAGATGCCTGTTCAGTGTGGTAATATGGTATGTTGACTGGTAGCCTTACCTTCATCATTAAAACAACAGCCCAGGCATGCACAATGCTTTTAAGAACAAGCAATTTGCCAGGACCCTGCCCTCAGGAGCTTTCAATCTTATGCAGTCATTATAGCAAAGAGGACAGTAAAGGATGGGCAGGGTGTGTGAACGTGCACAAAAACGCCTAAGATATTTGCTACAGGAGGTGAGAGAAAATGTTCCTACTACAGGCACATCTTTGTTGCTCGCATTTTTCTTTTCTGTTACATAGTGTAATCTTTACATTTCAGTGGCCCAGGTGAGGTTGGCTAAGAGCAGTGTGAAGGTAATAAAAGAGATGAACAGCACAGCAAGGGATCAGGCAGGCAATCCAGCCATGGGGCAAAGCCAGGTTTTCTGTGAGTGTGAAATGCTGAACTGCTGAAAAGTAAGGTACAGAGCAGGGGACAGGAAGCTTTGGCAGGAAGAAGGCATGGTAAATAGTTTAGGGATCATTTAATATTAGTGGCAATTAAGAAAAGTTGATGATCTGTATTTCTTTACAGAGTGGTAGTTGAGTACTACTTTGCAGCCAAATTCATAGCACACTGTAGTCTTTAAGGAGTGACTTAGTGGGTTTTGGATCAGGCCTTTGAAACACAGGCCTGGAGCATAGTCTGTCAGCCCATTAAAAAAGGAAAAAAAAAAAGGATCATGAATCAATCCTCCCCATATCTGCTCCAGATTCAGAATCAAAACCATCCCTTTGTTCATCAGATTGCCAGAGAAAAGGAAAAAAAATTCTCCTTCTGCATCTGTGGAAAGACTTTCTCATCTGCAGTACCTCAGACTTCTTGGGAACTACCTGGTGAATTCCTTTAAGAAGTGTATTTCTTTGCTAAGATTTACAGTCAGCTCAGCTAATGTCTGCCAGCCTCCAACACCGTGTCTACACTATGCTCAGAGCTGCAGTTGCAGAATGTGAGATGTGGAGAAACCAGCTTTCATCTAGCCAGGAAGACATGGTGATTTCAGCTTCATGGCTCTCATTCCCCTCTTCTAAAAAACATACGGAGCTCCTTCCAAAGCCCGCACAGCTGTGGATTCCCTTCCATATTCTTGAAGCTAGCTAGAACATGACTGCACTGCTGTCACACCTTTGATTACTGAATCATCTACAATGCCCTCACAGTGTTAGGGATGAAGCCTATTTACCTAAGACAGATTCTTGGCCTGCCATTGCATTTCCACCATTACTGCTTCACATCTTGGTGGAGTCACTCCTGGGTTACATAAATATAATTGAAATCAGAATCAGACCTGCTGATCCTCATTATTTTGTTGTTTTTCATACCAAGATGGCTGTCTCCAATCATCTACAGGGCACGCAGGACCAGAACTACTAGGTCTGCTTGGCTTTACTCTTTATGGACGGTATTTACCGCAGCACAGAAGCTTGTCACAGGTCTGTGCATGTCTGGCTGATGCACATACATGAAACGGATTCTGTCACTGTTTCATCTACAGTAAATTAAAACTCATTCAATTTTTGTTGATTGTAATTGATCAGCAACCCTTTTCAGTCTTGCTTAATGACCCCCATGATTATTGTAACTGAAGCTTTGTTACTGTATCACACAAAAGATGTTCCCAGCCCCAGTCAAGAGAATAAAATACAGTTTAGAAGGAGTAATGTGAAACTACAATCTAGAAAAATGGGGTGTGCCAAATGAAGGTCACTATCTTTCTGTCACTCATCTCTTTCAGTTTTACATCCTGCAATTAAGCATCTCCTTCTTTCTTCCTTTGCCCTCCACATTTGTCACTTCTGAAGGCTGGTGGAGTATGAATGAATAACAAGTCCCAGAGCAGGAGTGGGTGCATTTTTAGTTGTAAAGGACTGCAGTGAAGTGTGACAGAAACAGTAATGCTTCCTTCTCTGCTTGGCAACAAGCAGGGTTGGGATATTTAGAAAGTTGTGATGATGAAAGTGTTCAGAATGGTGTTTTTCTAAGTCATTGTGTTTAGCACAACTGCAACAGATTATAGAGAAATATAATGAACTAACTAAATAAACAGCATAGTCAAGGTAGATGTTGGATGAGATGCTATGATTTTGGTTAAATAATAGGAGATGAAAACTTAATTAAAGGCCAGATTATTTCCTTCCACTGAAAGCAGCTCTTGAGTTCCCTTGGCAACATTTTCATAGGTTTCTTCTGCTGAATGGGTGGGATTTGCAGGACTTGAAACAACCTGTTGATACACTCAGGAATTTCCAGAGATCTTATTTGTAGGGAAGCTTTTTGTCTCCCTCCAGTTCTTTAGCACCTTCACCTTGTTGGTAATGTGGTGTCATGATAGTCCTTCTGCTGGGGCATGTACCTGTATCTCCTTCTTCCAAATACCACTTCTTTTCTGCATTACCATATTGTGGACTGTGAGAAAGTCATGTCTGCCTGTTGACATTTAGTTTGCTTCATAAAGGATCACAGATGGATGGGATGGATGAAAGCTCTCCTCCACCCATAGGCTTGCTCTACAATTTCTATACTTTCTTTCTGCACAGACCTCTCAACACCAACAGCAGCTGTGGGCTGCCCTAAGAAAATCCTGATACTTCACTGAGATGGATGCCCTCTCTGAGGTGAACCCGCAGACTTAGAATTGACAGACACACAATGCATATGCTCTTCTAGGCTAGTGGTTTTATCGACAACAAACTTGATGGTAACAAATAAAATTCCTGTGCAGAAGGAGTTGACGTGACCATTTAATTTTGGCTACACAAGCCTTGGTTTTCACAGTTGTGTGAAACAGAGTATGCGGATTTGTAAAAGAATCCTAAAATAAGTGTCTGATTGCCTCCCTAAGGCTTGTATGAAGAATTATTTTGAGAGGCAGCTTCAAACTTGCTTACTCAGCTCATTCCCCTTAAAATTTACACGCCCCATCATCTACGCCCACACCTACACGGTGTTCCATCCCCATTAAGACAAATCAAAACAAATCAAAAGAAAATTATACATAATGAGTGGGACGGTTCACTTTCTCCTCTTCAACTTAAACTGCTTGCAAACATCTTGCAGGAAGAGGTACTACTTCTGATATGCATTTTAAAGATGAGCAAAAGAAGAAAAACAATGACTTTACACAGCAAATCTTTATGCACAGATCTCCAAGGCTCATGTAAGCTGTGTCCATATGGGAGCAATCATTCATTGTTATCTTGGAGGTGGAATGAAGAAAAGTCCCGTGCCAGCAACACTCTGAAACAAACCTGTTGAATGGTTTCTTTCCAGAGTGATCATATAAAATTCATGGAGATTTTAATACCTGAAACAGATGGTTGCAAAGTTCAAAATTAAATTTTAAAATGATGGCTGAAATGTCCCTACAGGAAAAAAAAATATATTTGTCTCCATGCTTGACAGACCTTCACTCTTAAATGATCTCTGCTAGACACAAAAATGAGTGTCTTATTTTTTACTTCCATCAGCTTCGTTTGGCGCACATGACCACAGAAGATTGGTATGAAAGATCTTCTGGCTTCTACAGCATTGGAATGACTCCACCTAATCTAGGCCGAACTTTCTAATCTAGGTCTCAAACCTATCACAGTTACAGTGAACTGTCTGAGATGAAATTTTGCCTTAAAGGCAAAATATCTAGTTAGCTGTATCTCAAGGTAGAATGGGAAAACAATTGTTTACTGCTTTGTAGAGTTGAATGGTGTGTACATTCCTAGGCTGAGATGGAAATGCAGAAATGTTTTGCTTTTGATCTCAGGCAGGTAAAAAATTGTGAGACAATGTACATGGTGTGAGAGAGCCAATCCAAGAGGATGCTGTTATGTGCCCAGCATGTACTGTTGAACTGACATGGAAGGAAATCTTGAAGAGATCTTGGCAGAAGAAGATAAAGTCAAGGGTAACATTCAGCTAAGTGATGTCATATTTTGAAAACGAGGACAAAGAATTTGAACTTGCCACAAAGTCTGCACAGAATCTGCCTATGGAGTCTTTGTTGGTGGCAATAACTCCAGCTGGGAATAACTCAGCTTTGACTTTTAAAGCAATATGCTTCTGCAGCACTGAGATCTACAGAAAGTAACTGTAAATATAAACTGTCCATGGCTGTTCCAAGGTATTGTAGAGCTGCAGAAGGCACAATGGCACTTCTTGGAATGTGTAAATTTGCGCTGAAGAAATGACATTTTAGAGCTAGTAATTAAAAATACAAAGCTATTCCTTTGTATTTTTAAAAGTTACAGACTGTAGTTCTGAGAAAGTGATCATTTCATTACTTTTGATAGCTAATCAGAACAACAGTGGCAAAAGAACCATTTGCTGTTTGAATATTTTGTATACGATGTGTTGAATTTACTATCCCAACATCACAGAACAGCTTCCATCTCTCATATTCCGCATATGTCTATTTTAAGGTGTAGCCTACTCTATAGGTCTGGATTTCTAGTGTCCATCTGGCTAATTATTGTGATAAGGACCTAGCAGCATCTCTCCTTTTCTCATCTCTGAGAGCAGCTTCATCCTCTCTCAGTCCTGTCAGCCTCATGACCCATTCAGTGCTTGATTATTTCTGCCCATGGAGGCATGGGAAGGGAGATAGGAATGCTTAGATCTCTTCCACATATGACCAAAATGCTTCTCTTCTCCCTCTACTATTCCTGTGTGCTGTGGATTTGTATAATGTCCTTCAGATGTCAAAGCCCTTTGGCAATTGGCAGCAAGTCAGAGATGGTGAACCTGTGAAGAAGCAAAGAACTAAATCCCTTCCTCTTTTATGGGTTGCAAACACCTCTCTCTTTCTCTGTCGCTCTGATCTTGAGTCCTGAGGTTTTCTTTGCTGTGGTTTAAACTACAGTTTAAAATGTTTCAATTGTCATCTTGTATTGTGATGCATCACATGGTGCCCCAGCCACAAAAAGGCCTAGTAATTTGGTTTCATCCTGTCACTGATTTTGATGTGTCTGGTGCAGCTGGATGTGGTCATGTCACGGGTTCCAACATTATCTTTAACAGGAAAACAAATGTCAAGAGAGAAATACTATTGTCTTACAATTAGTTTTAAACAAATCAGACTCTAGAGAACAATACGATTCTCAGGTCTGTACGCCTGTACAAGGGATTTTAAGATAAAGTAAACACTTAACGTGTACAGCCATTCCTTAGGGGAAAGAAAGACAATCCTGAGAATTCACGAGAAAGAACAGAGAATCTGATAATGCTGTTCTTGGGCAAAACCTTTTTGTGAACTTCCAATGTGTACAGCAAGGTTGACTAACTCTTCTGACACGCACTTCCCAGAGCAGATATTTCTAATTTGCTGTGTTTGGTAAAAGCCAGTTTGTACTCCCATTCTACTTTGACTGGAGGTCGGGGTGGCCTGCTCTAATTTGGCATGTCTTTTCTCTTGACTGAGTATCAATGAAGGTGAGACAGCAGGTCAGGCTTATTGCCAGGTGAGATGTCTCAGGGCCAGAAACTTTTAACCTCTACTAGTAAAGAGATAAACAGGTTTACTTGACATAGTTAGAGGAAATAATACCATATTCTAGTGGAGAATCCTCCCTTATGGCTGTTCCCAGTACGTTCATTGTCTGCATGGCCTTCCCACCCTTACAGGTACAGCACTATTTTCAGATGTATTGCTAGAGGAACAATAAAGAAATCTCTTGCTCAAAAGAGAAGAAAAAGGTATTTTTCTAAGAAAGACAAGGAAAAAAAAAAAGGACTTTGTAGCTCTCACTTTTTTAAAACAGAAAGGAACAAAAGGAAATGAATAGAGAACATCTAGCTTAAATGTATTGAAACTCTCCTATGATTAAACAGACATAACTGGATTTCAACTGATTGGTATTACTTCTTTGTTTGTATAATACAGGATCTTGCTGCAAGTCCAGCTTCAACGTTTGCAGGCAGCAGTTTCTTATGTTCAGGTCTCTGTAGTGCAAAGGCTCATTTTGGAATGAAGCAGCAAAATAACACATCCCACAAGTGGTTTTTAGTTTGTGCTAATATTGATGCTTGCAGATATTTACGCAAAATGACACAGAACTGTCATTTGGATTTTGGTTTAATCTCAATGAAAAGTATTTTCTGAGGATTTGCAGTTCCGGTAAATGGAATAAACATATGAAGAAACTCAGATGCCAAAGAGATTTCATTAGAATGAAGTGAATGGATATATCCTGCTTTCAGAAGGGTTCCAAACCTCTCCTCTCTACCCAGGAGATCTCAGCTTCTCAAAAGAGAGAGTCACTAATAATATGAGATTTTCTAAAGGCTGAAATCCATGCATTGAAATCCATGCTTGGATAGAGGTAATCAGGACCAGTGCTAACATTTTCAGTGACAAGACAAATGAGAAAAGAGAGCCTTGCGTTCATGTTCCTGTTGTTACATTATGGGGAGGAAAAAAGAAAAAGCAAAACAACAACAACAAAAAAAATAACAGTTTTTTCTTTCTATTGAAGAATTTTAATCAATGTATTTGAGCCAAACAATGCTTCACCTCTGGGAAAAGTTAGATTTGGATTGAGGTTCAGAAGTAAGCATTAGGGCCTATCCCCATTGCTATCCTACTTTCAGAAAGAAGCATGAAAATTCCACATAGCTAAATGAGAGCTGAATGAAAAGAATCATAAAATCATTTCCTATATATTTATTTGAATGTCGGCATGGATTCAATTCAGCAGTGTTTAGCTTCTATTGTATTCAACCAGTGGGAAGCACTTATATTCTAGGGTGGGAATTTACACAGACATGTAGAGCATCCATTTAATAGAATTTATTAAATCAATGTTAAGAACTTTTGCAGATTTTTCCTTTGGAAGCTACTCCATTTTACTTTGTAGAGGTGAGGCTTCTGATTATTGGCATTCTTGTTGCTACTAGCTTATTCTTACTTGAGACAAACTTTTTATCTCAAGTATAAATGCTCATATAAGTTTTGTAAATATTTACATTTGTTTCTAAAGTATTTTAGTCAATCTAATACCTGTGCTGACAATCGACTGCTCAGACTGATGTCTGATAATATTTACTTTTGAGAATTATCTGGAAAAGGATCCACTG
>NW_024962252.1:35552259-35581570 GCF_019238085.1 Lagopus leucura | reverse complement strand
GTCTGATAATATTTACTTTTGAGAATTATCTGGAAAAGGATCCACTGCATTTGTATGCTTGTAGACAACAAAGATGATGCTAGAAATGCTTGTGTTTTCCTATCAGACAAAAGAAAAAATTCCAAGTGATTTATTTGACCAGTCACTGTGACATCAGCCCTTACTCATAGATGTCAAGTATTCAGACTAGTTTTTTTTCATCCTCAAGTTTAAAACATGTGCAACAAGAAAACTATTGAACGAGTACTTCTGAATCATTACCACTAGTTTTTGGCTTTAGATATTCTGAGAGCAGAAGAGAAACAAAATCCTGCAGGTTGTAATGTCATGATGAATAATTTGAACCTACATTCTAAATAATCTCATTTCCTCTTAAAATTAGAACGAAAAGTAAGTTCAAAGCCATCGACCCCCTGTTCTTATAATCATGTTAGACAGTTTGGAACTGATTTACTAAGGAGCAGTGGTGGAAAGAACAGAAGAACGTGATTCTGCAGGAAGCAGCAGAAGAAAATTAATATTAGGAAGTCTATAAGATGTTGCATTTCTCAGCCTCACCGTATTGTGACAGGAGACAAGGTGGCAAGAAGACAAAATTAAGCATTTTTTCAGACTACTTTAGAATTGTATTTCTAAATTGTCTTCATTAAAAAATACACAAATGGTTATGTACAGTTTTACTGGCAGCAAAACTTACGTCTGAAGCCAATTTTTCATTTTATTTTACAGACTACAAATACTTCCACGTTCTTATTACTAAAGACATAAAGCGTAGATAGAAACATTTGAAAGCTATCAGAGTCATTTACAGAATTAATGTGGCTGTGTTCTGAACCCTATTAAAATGTATTAGATCCTATCAACTCTAGTTGGAGTGAAGGGCAAAAAAAATAACAAAACAAGAAGGTTTGCCACCGAGAAAGTAGCAGAGCTGACAAGAGTAGGAAATCTGGGATGGCTGAAAAGACAAATAGACCTCTATTGGCTCTCTTGCTGGGCATTCTGCAGCTTCGTTCAGACTGGCACGTTAGAGCTGATTATGACTATGAAATCATTTCCCAGTCCCAAGGTAACTATTCTCAGCTTTTCTTCGCTTTGTTGCATTGCTCACAAATGCTGCAGGATACTCTAATGTCCTGCAGATGTAAAAGCCTCCTTTAGAAACATGCGACTAATACCAGCGGGAAAATAAATGAGTTTTTGAGGGCACCATTGTTTTTTTTTGTTTGTTTGTTTGTTTGGGTTCTCCTGCTCAATACAAAGCCTAAAAGTAATATAATTCAGGAAACGCAATCTCAAACTTTCATGTCTCCTTCAACTTGGATTTCAAATAATAAAGTTTCCTCCTCACGGTCCTGTTCTCATGATCTGCTCCCAAAATGGCAGGCTGAAGAGGTACCACTGGCCACTGCTCATTTCTCATTCTCAAAGGAATTAGCCCCTTTTGCTGGCAGCCGGGTTAAGCAGCGCATAACATGGGGCAGTACGTACCCACAAAGGAAAGGTTCCAGTCCAGTAGGTGGGAATGCCACATGTCCCATCAAGCTTGAATTAACATAGTTCAGGTTTATTGTGTCATAGGTGTTGCCAGTGTGTCTGATACATCTGAATGTGGACGTGTCACAGCACAAGTTCACAGAGTATGACGAAGCAATGCAATAAGCTATAATATTACAAGGGTTATGCAATGCTCTCAAAACCAAAGTGAAAAAGCTTGTATTGAAAAGCACCACAGCAAATTTTGTTTGATTCTTAGTATCTTTTAAGTTTGCTGTCTATGTTAGGATTTTTTCAATTACAAATGAAAGTATTTATTGCAGCAACGTTGATCTGAGAGAGTTGGTTTTTTTTTTTTTTGTCAGTGTTGATTTTTTTTCTTAAAGGAAATCCCCGAGTTCCCTTTTCAGCGATGGAAGACCTGTTCTTTAGAACCAATTCACACACCTCCTTTTAAAATCCTGTTTTTACTTGTGCTGTTCAGGGTTCTTCAGTCTTTATTTAATAAGGTTAGGTAAGGAGAAGTGGGGGAGGAGGTAGCATATTGTATTGGCAAGGAAACAACAGGCTATTTACGCATCATATATTTAGCAACAGAGTGATTTGGGTAACCTGGCTTCACTTGTCTCAGAATAATGAAGTCTGGTTTAAGGCTCCAGCTGAAAGGTTTGAAGGGTTTGTCACTCTCCGAGTGGTTCCAATGGGTGCTTCTTTTAGGTATCCAAACCATCATTCATGTATTTTTGCTGGCAGCAGAACTCCTTGGCAGCTCTATGACCATGTGGACATTTTTTCCAAAGGTGTAGCCACAAAGACCTTTTTGTCAACTGTGTTCTGCAAGATAGCAGTGGAGCATTTCCCTATGGGAAATGGAGTACAAGCAGTGGGGCAAAACCAAGGAGAGGCAAATAATGAATGATTATCAGGCATGTTTCTCATTAATGAATTCTATTGTACTGCAGTTACAGAGTCAGAACTTTCAATTTTGTAAGCATGAAAATTCAACTGGACAAAGCATTTAAATTCCTGTATGGAGGTGAATAGTTGTCAGGAAGATGATTGAAACGGCCAGCTACTGAAAGCTTTGTTCTAATTTCTAGGATTCTATTGGGTATCAATTTTTCAGATTAAAACTCCAGAAGACAATAAAAGCTCAGTCAGCTGTGGATGCAAATGGGAAATATAGTAGGGAGTGAACCAAGAACTCGCCAGAGTTAGCAAGTCCACACTCGCTGTGGGGGGACAGTTTTACTCTGCCTGAAGAGTGCCTTTTTGTGGTTTAACTCAGCCATGTGTCCCTAGGGGTACTATTATAAAACAGCAATGGTGGAATGCTGTGTGTGGAATAGTTATTGCAGTATAACTATTTCAGGCTGTTTTTCTGTGTAGACAAGCCTTGCTACTACATTTTGACAAGAAGATGCACCTAAGCTAATTTTTTTTTCTTAGTGTCTAAAGCATGCGAATTTTTAGATTTACCTGTGCAGAGAAAGGCTCTCATGAGAAATTTGTGCTTTATTTATCCAAACATACTGCACTGTCGTAAGGAAAAAAAGGAGCAGCATTCATGCAAATGCATCTGTTTCATGCACCAGAGCTACTTACTTCTGTCCGTGAATTTAGGCTCCAAACTGAGGTACTGGAGTACTTCTAGATACACTCTAGATATCTCTATAGCAGAACTACTATATATATATAGTAAAATGCAAAACATGCTCTGTAGTTAATATAGCAAGACGATGCACTTAGAGATCAAATCTCAGATGAGCTGGATCACCCTGTGGGACAGCCTGTACGTTGAGGCAACTTGCAATTGCTTGAGGGAGCATTCAGAGGAGGTGTGAAGTTGGGCAAGCTTTAAACAGAACTCTTTGGCTTCCAGCTGCCTCAATGAAGTGTACAAAGTATGGAGGGGTAACTCTGGGACTCACATACTGGGCGTATTAAGATACGCAGTGCACCAAGGGAATGATTTGGCATTAATGAATATTTCTTTTTGAGAAAATATATTAAAGAAATAATCCTGACATACCTTGTTTTTGTAAGCAGTGATGATTTATAAGCACCTTATCTGAAATAGAGTATCTGCCATGGCCTGTGAGATTTGATACTTTTTTTGGGATAAATTAACACTTTTTTTTCACAAAACAGAGAAATGCTGACATTTAAATTTTAATACCTACCATCACAGAAAAGCAAACATCTATGTAATGGAGTGAGTTTCTGTTTCTGCAAACACTTAAAGAAAAAAATAATACCATTTGTGAGTGCTAGGGAACTAAGAGCTATGAGATATTTTTGTGAACCTTTCAAAAATTCAGTTTTTCAGCCATAGAGTAGACAACTTCACTAAAGAACAAGGGATCATGTTTCTAACTCAGAAAAGCGAGGGAGGATCTGCGGGGAATGGAGTGGAGGGTAAGGAGTTAGCAGTAGCACAGAGAGCAAAGCCTGGATTGACAGCTACTTTGGCTGGTGGTTCCAAATGATGGGGTCTTCTTGCCAGATCTCTATTGCGAAACAGAAGGATCAACTGCCAGAGTCAAATAACAGTCTCTGGTTTGTTCTCTTCATTTAAATGCTGTTATCACTAATGCTAGAGGGATTTCCTCCCTTATATGGTGAGCAAGATATAGCTAACCACAATGGTCTCCTGAGTGGAATGGCTGCACTATGGACTTTGGTTGGATCTGAGATTATTTTCTGCATCCTGAAGAAATGTTCTGACTCTGACTCGAGTATATACACAATCACTGCAAGAAAGATTGGTCTTAAAAGCTGTGACTGAACACATATTTCAGTGAGGCAGTGGTTAGAGGATCTCATTACATCTGGCCCACTTTAAACACACTTGAGGGCAGGTCAGATATCATTTTAATTTGCAAACTTGTTTGCTTGTGTTTACCAAAGAGCAAATCTGCTCTTTAATGACTGGAAGCTGGACATGAAAGTAAGCAGAACTGGAACATCATATGATGTTGAAAGCTGATTATATAACTTGTACTTTTAGTTTCATAATTAAAATTTTATAGGGTGGAAAATACTTATTCACCCTATCTAATGTAAATGCAGTGAGTGTAGGTAGACTAGATCTTTATTAACCACTGAATGATGGGTTGTGTTCACACCTGTATCTGAGCCAGACCTTAACTTCTTTGCTCTGAAGATAGAAGATACGATTGCTCTCTATTATTATAGCTGGGGGTAAACACAGGAGATGGAGGAGCTTTAAAGATTAAAATACAGAGAAAGGATCCAAACAACTAGATATAAACATGGAATGAATGGATTCTGGATGAAATCCACCAAAGGAGTAAGGTTTTGGAACAGATTTTCTGCTGGAGAGGTAGGTGCAAAACTGAAGCTAATTTTAAACTGGACCTTAATACCCTCACATATATGATTTAGTTAGTTAGTGATGACAGCGGGGTACTTCACACTGCAAAGACAGTATCATCTCTCTGGATACACTTGACATTGACTGGTACAAGCAGCTTTTTAATCTCTTTCTTTGAGAAATGTAAGCTGGATTTCTTGGCCGTGGCATTGCAGGATAGAATAGAAAGGAATGTGTTGGGGAAATTTCAATAACAAAGCTTTAGAAATGCAGGTCTGATTTCTTAAGCTCACTAGAGTCAGGGATATTTTTTTAAGTGCTGTGGTCACAGAGCTTGTCAGTGAACAAGGCATGCTGGAGCCAGAGCCAGAGCCAATTGTTCAGCATACAAATGGTTTTTATCTGATAAGTGGTGTTGTTTGACTGCTTACACATGAGTCTCTCCTATAGAACAGCAGATCCGTGAGAAAAATATTCAGCAATATAAATTCATTATTATTTATGTGATATACACTCCACCCACACAGCAATTCCACTTCTTCCTTTCTTCTTTTTTTGACCTGCGTAATGGTGCTCGGTTTGTTTCACTCATGCTTGGCAAAGTGCATATTGCAAGGACGTGTTCACCAGGGCTGCTGTGGTCCCGCAGCCCTTCAGAGCAACATCCCACCTACTCTCTGGCTAGTGCCAACCATCTGCAACATCTAGGACAATCTGTAAGCCCTAGGTAGAGACGGAGATGGTTCCGCCGTGCTCACTCCATTTCCCTCCACATTATTGCACGAGGCTCTGGTAGCAGATCTTAGCAGCAAAATTCAAACATACTAGGGGCCAGAAGCTGGGCAAACAAGTGCAGCAACTCACTTTCCACAGCTTTTCTTTCCTTCTCTTAAATAAATAATAATAATAAAAAAGACTAGTGCATTTGGACTATATTACGTGTACTTCAGTGTTTTCCATTTTCAGTGGTACATCACTTTTTTAGCAACCATTCTTTGGGATTCTAGTGCTAGTGTACGAGTTTGGGAGTGAAACTGTGTTCTGAGCAATGTCTCCTGAAATATTTGCATATTAGATACTGAATGGATAAAATAGATTCAGAGAGTTAAAAGAGAGGTGTTTTGTTGACATTCCTCTTAGGCAGAAAGGGAACTTTAAGGGATTATGTCTGGTATGGGGAAAAAGAGCTATGTCCTAATCCCCGTAAGTCATTGTAAGCATCATTTATGCATTATGGGGACAGGTAGCTGATGTCATGGTAGAAAAAGCAACAATGAATGATCTGACAGAGCAGGAAGAGCCTTTCTTCTCCTTCTTCTTGGATGTTTTTCTTCCTGTGACCTTGCTTTCTGACCATTCAAATTTATTTGAGTATACTTTGCTACCAATTGCCCCACCCCTAAAAACAGCCTTCAGATTGGATGCCAGTGCCTCTTCACACACTTTGTGCTGTAATGGCCAGTTAATAAGTGGGTACATGACCTTCTTTTTTTCCAGTGCTAGAACTGTTTCACAACCCCTAAGCAATGCGGCTCTCTGCCAGGTTGCTTGTCTTTTTTGGAGAAAGTATTCCTGGGAACAGCAAGGCAGAACAGGTACAGAGTTCCTCACCCCACAGTGTGTGAAGCAGAAAAACTGGCAAGCGTGTTTCCTGGGAATTGTACTGGGCTGGATCTTGTCCTCCAGCACAGAGCCAGCTTGTCCTTGCTGCAAGGGTTGCTGGTTTGCTTTCTGCTTGAGTAAATTGCTGCTATTTCTGTGTATGTGAGTGTATTCCTCTGTATCTGAGTGTGTGTCACAGAAAGCCCAGCTGAGGAGACACTACTGGGGAATGAGGACCCCTGCTCCAGTCTTCCTCACCTTATAAAAGGCAAATCGTGAGCTTAGAGAAAGAATGAATTCAAACTTGCATAAGCTTGGGATTTTTGGATTTCTTCCTCTCCCCTTCCCCTATTTCCAACACTGCAGTTGGTCATTTATTTTAAGGTAGGTTTATCTGTTCCCTTGTACATCCAACTGGCACCTCACTCCATAGGAAATGCTCAGGATAACAGTGTAAGTGAAACTGTGAGATTGCTAATAAGCAGCTCTACCAGTGCTTGCCTGAAGGTACCAGAGTAGTCAGTGTTACTAATAAAGTTAATTACTCCCACTACAAGAGAAATTAGTCAGAGGGAAAAATCAACGTGTATGAACAAGATGATTAGCTGCTGGTTTCACTTTTGCAAATACATTTAATCTACTGTAGTACTTTTATGCTGGTTATCCCCAGTTACAAGATACTAACATGCTCCCTCCTTATGAGGGAGCAGAGAAAGAATTACAAAACAGGCACTTGAGTTTCAGGTCCTGTATGAGGTACTGTAGATTTATCCAAAACCCTCTGCACTTTTCTGTTTTTTAATAATTAGTGCCATTACTCTCTAAGACTATCAAACTGTAGTTGGGGAATATAGTATTTCATGAGTTTTTCCTATTTCTCCTCCACCAGGACATCCCATTTTGCTTCATGGCATCTCTAATCCTTATGAATGTGAAATAGAAAGAACTCCATTTACCAGTGCATTTGACATAAGTTTTCATTGACTTCTGTGACTGTAACTGATTAATTTTCTAGGGACAGTTGGACTCAATTTTACTCTGCTCTGTTTTCAGATCTGGGAAGTGAATAAGATGTCACAGAAGGAGCCATCATTTAACTGTTTGATTTCTAGTGCTTTTGCAGTGAAAATCCCCATTTCATTTCATTTCATTTCATTTCATTTCATTTCATTTCATTTATTTCATTTCATTTCATTTCATTTCATTTCTCTTTTTCTTTCTCTCTCTCTTCTTCTTTACCAATAGAGAAGAGATAATGTGCTCTGCACATAATAACATCCTTCTTCCCTAGGGGTTATATAACTGAGAAACATCAAAGACCTTGCTTTGAGACATTGTGTTCCACACAGGATCTGCATATGTTACGAGAGGTACCAATTATTTCCAGTTCTTGTGGTATTTTTTGTAATGTGGATACCATCCAACCCATGTCACAGAGGGCATCATGCAAGCATCAGGTGATGAAACTTCTACTCATACTTATCATTAAGGACAGGTGAAGGTTGGGAAAATGATTAGTGGCTTCTCATTTCCTTCAGTCATTGGTTTGCCTTTCCAAATGGTTGTTTTTCATTTGGTTTATGGTGTTTCTGTATGACTCTTCCTGCAGCTTAACTTGCTGACCTCACCTTGAGGAAGGAAAATCCAAACAGAGTGGCCAGGTAACCAAGTACAGAAATCGGACATGAAAGTCCTCAAGCCTGATTTTTCAAAGAAACACTTGCCTGTAGGCAATTCAGGAGGAGCTTGGGAGCCCTTAGATGTTGGAATGAGAATATAATCTGCATATGGATAATTTGTAGAAAAAGAAACCACTTGCAGTTTTTTTTTAAATTATCTCTTCAGGCTGAATTTTGAGCTCGTGGTAAGATGAACCACTATACAACCTATGATTAATTTTCTGAAGTATTCAGGAATTATTATTACTATTACTAGTGTACTAATTATTATTTCCATATTTCCATAACTTTTTTTTTCCAAAACACTATTATTTAACTTAGTCAAAGGAAAGTGAGGGTGTATTTAAGAAAGACCATCATCCTTGACCCATAAGTCCTTTAGAAACAGCAGACAGAATTTACATTTATGTTAAGAATTTATGTTTAAGAATTTATGTTAAGACACATTTCCCCCCTTTTCAGTGTTATATTCAATATTTGGAGCCACGAGTTGGACTCAAAGATCTTTCTGAGTTCCTTCCAACTCAGGATAGTTTATAATATTGTGTTTCTATATGATTTGAAATGGGTGTACCTATCATCTGTCTTTTCTTTACTGGACCAGGATGCTTTGAGGGTGTTCTGGTAGGAGTGACAGTCTGTTCTTATTTATTTTATTTACATTTGTTCTCATTCAGGTCCACTTTTTAGCTCATTCTGTTTCTACTGTCTCTCTCTTTCTCACACATTCTTCTTTTCTTTTTTTTTAAAGCCCCATCTTTTCATTATTAACTTTATTATCTTTCTCTCTTTTTTTTTTAAATCAAGTATTTGAATATATAATTAAGAAGCAACGTGATGTCCTGATTCTGACCTAGAAGAAGCGTTTTGGTGGTTGACTTAGGCTAGTTTAACAAGAATTGTTCCAGCCATTCTATCTTTGGAGCTCCATTTTTTTCCTCCCATCCCAGCAAACTATGGAAGAGGATAGAGATGAGCTCAGACACCGTGAAGTTTTTCAGGATTTTTGTCATTCCTTAATTGCTCACAGATCTGATACAGCCAGAGTCCTGGATTGCAGGAAGGATTCCTGAGCAATAAAAATCTTGATGTTAAACAGGAATCAGCCCTGACACACCTTGATGATAGGGTGGAGATAACTTGTTTTGTTATTAATATTTGACATTCAGGTTCATCATGCAGAGAAGGTAACAACGCTGACTGAAAGACAGGCTGCAGGCAGCGCAGAATCTTACTCACCTCATTGCATAAGGGACACATTTGCATTCAGATCCTCATCGAGTGATTAAAAGGTGTGTTACACAACCCTATGAACAAGTCAGTGCTCTTGGATGACACCTAGTCTGCCTCCTCATGAGTTCTGCTTTGAACCCTCCTCCCCAGATCCTCTTGCACAGGCTGAGGACATCACTGTGGCACAGGAGAGGAGATAGCTTGTCAGGAGGGAGAAGGAAGCCCTCTGCCTCGGCCTCTGTCACCCTGCCCATGGCCATGAGCCTAACGACCGTCGCCATAGATGGCCAGCACTTAGAGGCAGACCCATGGGTCCCTTATGCTGTGGTGGAGCAAGGCAGGACAGCTCCACCCCGAGCTGCAGGAGGGTGTCATTAGGAGCACCCGCACCCGCTCGTCGACAGCCTGTGGAGTGGGCTGGGCTGGGGCAGGTTGCTGACTGGAGCCTGAGTCACCAGCACCTGAATGAAAGTAGTTTTGTTGTTGTTTTATCCCTTCCCGCCTCAGAAGAGCACACCCTGCTGCGACAAAGGCAGGTCATAGGACCTGGACTCTTGCACTGTGACCAGGCCTTCCAAGCAAGTGGTGACTGCTTGCTTTCTTTGGGCTCAGGAACACTGCTAGACACTGTGAATAACTGGGTCTTAGGATTAGTAGGAGGCTTTGCCCTGTCCAGCTGGGGCTGGCTGGACATTTCCTTCTGCTCTTATAATAGTATGACGCTTCCCTGCAAACCTTCAGGTGGTTTTCCATGCCCATTTCAGAAAGTCAAGTGCAGGAATCACACTCCCCATGGCTACCATAACAACATGGACACGATGTCCACAGAAGCGTGATGTTGGGCATTGCAGCCGGCTGGCGTGAACTGGGCTACATCTGCACTTGCAAGCTGCCTGAGCCTCCAGAACTGAATATCAGATGGAGAGAACATGCTTTATTTCATCCTGTTGATACTGCAGCTCAGCCGCACCATGGAAAGAGGGATTCATTTGATCAGTACTCCCTCAGGTTCCTTGTTGGTACTGGTATTTAAGGGCATTAAAGAAACTTTTTTTTGCCCATTTTGTTTATCCCAGCACCCCATGTGTTAAAAAAGAAGAAAGATGCCTGTCAGCTCTCGTGCGTAAATCACAGGAAAGGTGCCTGCCCCATTCCTCATTTCATGTCCTGCTTCATACTATAAACAATGATAGTTACAAGTTGCACCTGGCTTGTCCACTGTGTATTTTTCTCCATCATCTTAGGCCATAATTGCCTTTCCCTCCCTCCCACTAATTATTCCACCCTGGCTTCAGGTGCAAAGAATGGCCTGTGTTTGGCAAATGAAGGGTAGGCAGAGCTTTGAAGAAATATGTTGCTGTTACAGGGATTCATGAAGTATTATATGTTTGGCTCTTCTAGTTCCTGTTAAAGCCAAGGCTTCAGTCTCTGCTCAGGGGGAGCAGTCAGGACAGAACTACTGGAACTACTGTCATACAAACAGGAATACCTGTCCTTCCACTGTATTAAGGAAAAAAAAAAAAACACAAAAAAAAAAACAAAAAAAAAACCCTATTTATTTTTCGAGTGTACAATGTGTTCTCTGTTCTAATCAATACAAAGAAAAAGTGAGTATGTACATTATAAAAATCACATTTATGGTATCTTTAAAAAAAACTTCTAGGCAAATCAGCTCTACCCTTTGAACAGGCTACATTTCCAGTTAATCTTTCCGTATATAAATTTGTATATAGAGATGTTTAGAAGTTTTGAATAAAAGAATTTGTAGCCATAAAAATCCACATATTTCAGATATATTTTAATGCTCTCAGGGCTCAATTTAAATTACTTTTCAGATGTTCACATAGCTTTTGTGTTTGAAAATTTGGCAATATGGGAATTTATGTATAATTTTACATAAACAAATATGCCTGCTGAATGAACAATGCTTTCTATTCCTGTTGTTTGCATCTACTCAGAATAATTCTGAATACGTTGAATAATCATTTTTGCATGGGCTTTAAATGCAAGAAATCTATGCAGATGCAAGCTAGATTGTTATACTGAACATTTTACATAGCCAAACTTCTGGATATTTTTCCAGATTTAAAAATCGCACAGTTGCACAACCATAGCCTAAATTCTTAAAAATCTTCTACAGAATTCTTAAAGATGTTAAAGGAGAGTTCCTCATCCACAGTGTCACTGAAGCAATAGTTTGTAATAGAAAGGAGTATGAGTGATTGAGAATAAAGCAGTTCTGGATGATATCAGACAAATTAAATATTGAAAAGACTATATGTGTAATAGTGCTACATCTGTACCAAACCTACACTACTGTCTGATGGCTCAAGATAGATGTGAAAACCCATTTAAATCAGAAGCTTCCCAACTGAATATGCACCAAAATATGCAATCAGTCTGGCAAGACAAAATGGTGGAGAATGCAATGCAAAGCCTCCCACTTCCTGGGTCTAGATGGTCTCTAGATGGTATGGAAATCATGGTGGGAGTGGCTCCAAACAGTGGGACAAGGACTGTCAGACCTCCAAGATGCAGTCTTGCCCTGTTAAGGACTTGAGATTGGAAGGAAACAGTAAATCCCAGAGGAGTATGGAGAAGAAGGAGGAGCAACTATGTGAAGGAGAAATACAACTGTGAACTATATTAGCAAGGCATGTCGATGATTGTTCAGTGTTTCCTTGGGAATAAATCCCCTCAAAGCAAGATTCAAGTACATAATCTGTAGAAGCCCTCTAGAGCCAACTATACAGCTTCTCCTCATGGACCTAACATGATATCATCTTTAGCAAACAAGCAGCAGGTAGGGAACTGCCAACTGTCAACTCGCTGTACTTCAATCCTATTTCTTCTTCCCATATCAAGGCATTAATGGCAATATTTACCAGACAAGTGCAGTTCCTTTGTCTTTCACACAGAGTTGCATCCATAACACTGAATAGCCTACATACTAGTCTGAAGTGATTCGTGTACTAAAGTGTGGGACTTTCAATGTAAATCACATCCATACTTTCTTCACAAAGAAAAACACACTCTTTGGCCTTAGAGTGTATATCAGTGTGCAGCTGATACTCCGGACTATGTTCTCAAGGGACAAGGTCAATCTCTTTCCCACTTGCTTATCAGGACAACGTTTAAGCCTGCTCACATCCAAACCTGTCATTTAGCACAGACAATCTCTCTGTCTTCCCTTGTGATTATCTACAGTTGCTAATATTTTTTATGTCACAGAATTCAGGTCTTTTTTTACAAAAGCAATCTGTTAACTATTCCTATGACTTTTGTGAATGTGTAAATGATATTCAGTAGTGCAACAGAAGTGGTTGAGGGTATTGTATTTTAGCTTTGTATTTAAAACGTTCAGAAATGAAGGAATTGTGGCAGATGAAGAAAGTTTCCCAAAATTGGACATATTATCATACTACATTGGTGTACATATGGTGTGTAGGAATGACTTAATTGTACATTTTATTTTAAAGTCAATACTTGTCCAAAATACCACATAAACACAGATGAAAGTTTATACATCTCTGCTGAGGTGTTACTTGACTGCATAGGAAATCTCTGGTTAGTGTAGGCATGCTCATTGTCTTGAAAACTCCCAAATTCAAGCAGATAGTTCTAAAGGAATCCTAAGAAGTCTTCTAAGTGTGTCCTGTTTCTTCATGTGAAAAGTAAGGCTTGAAAACATAAAATTAGAAACAGAAACTGCAAGCATGTGGATCCATTAAAACAGGACCTTGTCACCCCAGGAGAACAGGATTACGAAGGCTTGATAAGACTTGGATTTATGGCAGTAACACTTTAGGTTTCTTCTGTCTGATACAGACGTTGAATTATTGGTAATCTGCTACTAACGGACACTTAAGTTATGTGAACAAGTCTTCTAATTATTAAATAGTTGAGTATTAAATAATGCAGTGAATTCAACTACACTGTTGGTTAATTTTACTGAGAAATACCCAGACAAACAACATTTGCTTTATATATGTGAGTGCCATTTTCCAAATAAACTTTTGTGTGTAGAGCCCTATTTGAAGACTCTGTTTATAGAAAGTTTAATGGAAAAGAACTCTAAGCATATGTATATATACATGAACATGCATGTACGTACATACAAATGCATGTGAGAGAAAAAAATGTGAGTAGTGCATTGTTTTTGGGCCTGCTGTTCTCTAATACTGGGCAGTGTGTTCCCAGTTAAGACATTCTGGTTGCCTTTGTGCTACACTGTTTCAGGAGGCAGTTCAGAGCAGCGTTACTGCCCTGATTTATCCTTCACCCTTCGCTCATGTCAGGCATCCACACATGTACGCCATACACACTGCTACAGATGCTTACCTCAGCTTCACAGTCAACATCTGCAGGGGCAAGACCACAGAAAGAGGTTGTAAGGTCCTCATTATCAATGAACACAACACAAATGGTGAAAGTAACCTTTTATTTGCATGTGATATAGAGACGTACACACTGCAAACACATGCCACACATCATAAAAGGACAGGATACTTGGGAGATCGCTGCAAAGAAACATTAGCATCTGCTTCTAATAACCAGCATAAATAGTACATGCTCAAAGTTTCTCATGGTGTTTCTGGACAGAATTCCAGAAGAGCTGTACACACGGCACAGCCGGGCTCGTTAACACCACCCGCTATCCGTGCACCACTGCCAAGGGGAACCTGGCCCTGCTCAGCCCTGCTGATGGAGCAGAGCAGATGGGAGTGACTTCACACCTCGCTTCAGGTCTCTCACTGCTGTCCAGTCCATATCTGCTGCAAGGAGCTGTATGCTGGTGGCTGGATTCACACAGGGGCTTGCTCAGAAAGCCCATGACCCAAAGATTTAGGGAGGTACTCTGAAATAGAGGTGTAGCTTTCTGGCTCTAGGGGTCCTAGGAGTGCAGTGTGGGTCCTGTGAGCTATTGCTGCTTGCAGTCTGCAGCACAAACTGGCACAGAAATGCCAGATTCCTGGAATTATCATGCTAAGCACAACATGAAAATACTCAGAGCACTGATGTCCGGGCAACACTCATAAGCTAAATATTCTGTAGATCAGGACGCGTTCTGGCAAAATGAGAAAGAATGCAGCCTGCTAAGTAAAGACAGGTGTTCAGCTTTGCTGCCTGGCATGTAAGAACAGAAATGACTGTGGGATGAGATGAAAGCCTAACTGTGAGTGCAGGTTGGCCTGTAGCAGCACGGCTGCAACTGTATGTGCATTGTGCTGTATGGCAGGACACAGACTGAACTTCCCCAGCACACATGCCATAGGCAGTTATTGAACCAGACGGAGAATCATATATTTGCATCTGTTTCCATGCAGTCACCTCTGGCTTCTAGCCCCTCCACTGTACAGGCAATTATGTTAACTCTCTTAAAAATCAAATTTCTCTTTGTTCAGTATTATGTACTTAATCACACATTTGCTTGGTTCTTTCAGAAAGCCCCATGAAAACCTGAGTTCCTATACAGCCTACGACCAATATCATCACATCTAGGGCTACTATATTTGCCAGACAGTGGAAGCCATTTTCAACATATCAAGACTTGCTCTGAGCTAGTGATATGGCATTTTTTTCTTGCCTTTGTCATATCCAAGAGGCCTATTGAGGAGGAGGAAAGCATGCTGTATGGTATGTATTGTGCTAGGCCGTGGATTTCGACTGATGGTAATATTTAGAGCATGTATTTACTGGTGGACTGGACTGTCCACCAACAATTTTCACAAGTGGCAACCCACCAACTATTAAGTGCTTTGAAACTCTTTGCCATGCAGCCTGTTTTTAATGGCTGGGATAGCATTTACTTATGTGTTTATTTCATAAAACATTCAATTAGCCAGATTCATCATCAGTGTATTTACTTGTACTGCCTTTGCATTGGGAGCTTCATCAAGCTTTTCCTCATGTGCAGCTTGCCATCTGCTTGTAGGTTGTTCAGAGACTGTGTGAAGATTCTCTCTCTCTGAGAAAATGTGTGCTAGCCCATTGAAGTATTTGCTAGTGATGCAAAGGCAGCTGTTATCATCACGTCATATGTGTGCGGGTGGTTGCAATACATGGTATATAGGTTGTCAAAATTTGCCAGGAAGATGTGTTTTTGATTGTGGTATTGTGTGCATGTGTGGTACTGCTGGAGCAGCACGCATAGGACTTGGAATATTACATGAGTATTATGCGTGAGTGCTATATAAACCACATACCAGAGTGGTTACATGCTGTATTGGGTGACAGTAACACCATATTCACACAGCTTTTTCACATATCTCTTTATCAGCTGCCCATTTTCTGCTGTTTCTTGGGGCCCTGCCTATTCCCATGTGTGTGCTGGACAGTGGTCCTCACTGAGAGGGTGTTCACATTTGGGAATCAGCTTTTCCTTGCCAGCAGCTTCCTGGCTCTGGATGCCAACAGTTCAGCCTCTGTGAGACAATGGTTCATCTCTAATGTGTGTCAGGATGTTTGTGCTGTTTATGAGTAGGCCTTTGTCACCTGGTATTAATTGGATTGTGCCCTCTGGGCCTTTGAAGACACAGAAGGCTTCAAACTCCTTTTTATTACACATGGTGCTGTGGCCTGTAATACTAATCAACTACATTTGGTTACACCATGTTGTAAGAATGGGATATGCAGGACCCTACTGCAACTTTGCAGATCAAATGGTCTCACAGTATCTGAGGCCTTGTCTGCAGTTGTGACATTCATCTTTGGGCCCTGCTTTTGCTCAGAAACCTGTCTGCTGTACTTACTTTTGTGTTGAGATACCATTAGCTGAACCAGAGCAAGCCTGTAACCACCATGAACTCTGTCTGGTTTCTTCTGCTCTTGATTATGCAGGAGTGTTGGTTGCTCTGATGTCCTAGATCAATGATTTGCAAGCAGACAACTAGTTCGCATGGCACATACTGTTTATCTTGTATTCCCTGCTTTATTTCTACTCATATATCTAGTCAAATACTTCTATCTAGTGATAGAAGGTTTACAATCCTGCTTCTAATTAAGCAGGCAGAACACCATAGTGCATGGCTTTATTAGTGTGGGCCTCTTTGGTAAAGTTATCCGACAGAGTGAGAAAGGTCCTGACAGAACTAATTAATAGACTGTGCCTTATCCTTACTCTGGTGTTTTGCCAGGTGATGACTGAGATAAGAAAGGAATTCTGCACAGTATCATGGTGCCTGGCCTCCTCTTGCCTTCCCTGATAAATACTTTGGCAATCACATATTGTAGCACGATCAGCAGTTTGACACTTGATCATTGAGTGAGATTGCTGTACATTTTTGTCTTTTCCTCTGTTCTGGGTCTAGCAGCCTCAAGTCACAGAAAGCCATGAAGCCTGAAATGCCAGTGGGCACTGGCAGTTAGTGACACTGCTGCTGTGCATTGGGGCACAGAAGCTTGGGGCTGATTAAGTTTTAACTTTTGAGTCTGGAGCTATCTGTGTGGGCTCACAGCTGGGGACTACAAAGTGCTATATGGAATTGGCACAAAGAAGAAACACACAGATCGCCTGCTGTCAGGACATCTGTGTCTTTTTATTTTGGGTACATTTAGCACTTATAGTGTTTCACATCTGTCACATATGCAGTATGGCACTGACAGTGGTTACCGTTATATTTACATTTTTCTTCAATCCCATTTGTTGTTGTTGTTTACTCCGTCTGCTAAGCCACCTCCTTGGCCGCACACATTTCATTATTTTGCACCAGGGATGCCTGGCACTGAATGTTACCAACAGTGGACTTGGCAACACACACATGGTATTTACAACAGGGCATTCAGCTAGTGTATTAGCCCTCCATTGCTTGTGTTCACTTTGCAAATGCCACCTCCCCAGTTCTTCCAGGACCTACATCATCTTGCTACAGAATAATGGAAGAACAGTCCTGTTTTTAAGGAGACCCCATGATCTAAAGACCATGCTTATAGCTCAGTTTGTCCCCTATACAAAGTACATCCACAACAGAAGCTAGTCTCGACAGACATTTGTCTAATCTAGTCTTTAAAGAGTCTAAGCTACTCTAAAAAGCTCTCAGTGAAGGCAAATCCAAAATCCTCCTAGATAATAATATTCATTCTCTAAAAGAGAATGCTTTCTGTAAACTTGGGCTAGAAATGTAGCTTCTCCTTTGAGACACAGCATGTGATTTTAGAGTCAATTGCTGATAAGTTTGACAGAAAAGGAAATATAATGATCCATATCTTTTCCCCCTTCCTAAATTAATTAATTCCTCATTTGTTTGCTGTCTTCCCTGTCATTTTAAGCTCCAACCCAGAGTTTTGCTTAGACGTCACCAAAGGATATTGTCCTGCCTTCTGGGGCTTGGGGATATGATTTTTAACTGATGTAGACATGTTTACTTGATGGCTATTTGCTCCTTTATCCCAGAATATCACTGGGATTTTCCTGCTACTTGCAGGTTCACAGCTTTTATCCCTCTTATACATATCTCATACCCTCAGGTTTGTTCTTTCAGTGTCTGTGACATATGTTCTTTGGTTCTAACTGTATTGCATACAGATCGGGAATGATGTAGTGCCTTTTTATATCATATTGTAGCTACTGCTGATTTCTTGGTAGGCTTTTAGGGGCATGCTGGCTATCTCTTTTTTGCCAGCACTTCCTGATCAAATCTGAAGGAGCAAGTGAGCATTGGATCACCTACTAAATGGAGAGCGCTGAGGCTCAATGGACTAGAAGATAAAGATTAAAAGCCACAATGTTTGCTCTGAGAAGAGCTATGAATCTGTAATAGGAGTGGAAATTTGACGTTGCTTTTGCTAGAGCTCTTGAGAGAATCAGGAGAACAAGAGAATGAGATTCTTGGAGCCAAATCTGTCCTTGGAATATATCATACCACAAGGACAGAATTATTTTACTATTATTTTTTAATTAAACTGTCCTTAAAAATAATCCTTGCTTTTAAATCACAAGTCAGAAATGAAAATACGAGCTCTGGGAACTTAAATGTCTCAGGCTACACAACTTTCTGTCATCCCTGCTATGGCAACAACAAAGGATGAATACACAAGGAATGTCTGTTAAGGATAAGTTTTAATGATCATCTGCAACTTGTTATTCCATAATACATGCCATTAATAAACTGAATTGCCCCCAAAACTCTGTCCTGGGAAAAGTGCTGTATTTCCTGCATCTGCTGCATCTGTTTTATCACATCTCTGCATCCTTCTGAAAGCACTGTGTAACATGCTCTAAAAGTGTCCAACACAAAACAATCACAACCCAGATCATAGATCTGTCTTTGTCCCCGCTTCCTTCATAGCTGTCATGCCAGTGAGTTTGCTCCAAGTCTTCTCACCAAGGCCACTGGAGCTCATAGGATGCTATTCATTTCCTGCTGTGAAAACTGGCCTGGGCCTATAGTCGTGCATAATAAGTGAATGGGAGATGAAAAAGACATATTATCTCCCATTCCCACATTTTTGGTGGACTGTTTTCCCTACCCATGTGCATGCAAGATTCTTATTCCATTTTCTTATATTTATTTGAGTGAAAACATGTTCTTGTAATTGTTTCGCTGTACTAAGGTGTATATCCTTCTTCAGAAAGTTAAATTAACCTCTGTCCTGCTCAGGAACACCATTGTCGTAATTACTGTTAAATTAGTTGTTCCTGAAGCAGCTGCAAATAATATGCCACACTGGCTCCCCAGCCATATTCCACAGGATGAGCTGCAGCACAAGGTTACAGAGAACATATTGGGAAACATGCTTTGGCTTGTAAAGCTCAGGCATGCCTCTCCTCTCTGGTCCCTTTTAGCTGCCCTTCATGCCTATAAGCCGCTTTCTCAGGAAGGTGCTAGAGAAGAGGTCTGAAGGGGTATATCCTTATGATGCACATGACCATATCTGGAGTTCTCAGTTCCCCCATGTCCCTGATCGTGCACTGATTCGTCTGCTCCTTGTGTGCAAAAAGGCTATGATGTCTTCTGTCTCCTTCCTTTTAATACCCTCTTTAATTTCTCCAGCATGCTGCCTAACAGACTTAGAAATACAACCTCTAAAACAAGCATAGCTTTCGGTACCCCCTGCCTTTTCCAATTGTTCCTTATAACATTACAAAATTCCTTGATAAACTTAATGAATAACATTTGAACGTCTTTCCTCTATAGAATTATTGTATATATATGTCACTGAATTACTCAATCATGGAATACTTGGTGTAGATATTGTTCCTTCAGCTTAGAAGACGAATACTATCTTTAGTAATTTGTGTTTTTATAGTACCATGACTTGCATCTTTTATCTTGGGGAAATCTTTGGTCTGTCTTAGAGAGCGGTGAAATTCCCATTCTTTGTATTTTAAGTCTTGTCATGGATATGGCAACTGGTACTCTTACCAGCAAAAATCAGATCAGAGAATGAAGTTTTGTTACAAAAGAAGCATAATGGAAATTAAGAGTACAAAAGGCTATGTTAGAATATTGGATGAGCAAAAATTAAATAGAAATGGACTAAGAAATAATTAAATATGTATGTACCATGAATATATACGTATATACTTGTACATAAAGCCGCTCTTTTTCTAGGACAGGTAATGATTTCATGATGTGAACAGCTAACTTCACTACAACAAGAAATATGGTTTCATAAATTCCATACCTACTGTGGGGTATTTGTTCAAATTCTAATGCTACGTAGTTTCTAAACTTATTGTGAAGAGAAATACCAGCTGATGATGAGAAGCAGAGCTAGAAGCACTAAATCGCACCAAGCTTTGCAAAGATGCAAATAGGTGAAGCTGTCAAACAGTCATCAGTACCTTCCAGCAGACGTCATTGTATGGAAGCCTCTTGTCCACTCTTCAGCTCTGATGATTCAGTAGCAGTTGAGCAGGGTGGAGCAGCACCTTGATATGAAAGCACTATGTCTTTGCTTCACGGATAAAGCAAAAAATGTTAATAACATTTTGACATACAGAAAGTACACGGAATGAAATCTGGTACTTACAGCAATCAGTGTGAGTTTGGCTATTGGCTTCAAGAGGCTGGGATGTTGCCCATATTGCAGTCTCCTTATTTCAAAATAAAAGATACTGGTTAATACTTATTTAATAAAGGACCTTACCTGAAAACCTGTTTGCATATACAGTGGTGTTACTGGTCAGCTTTGCAAGATGCAACTCTTTATAAGTTAATCACTAAATTAGTGATTTCTATCACAAAGTGATGGCAAATTAATGATTCCTCATCATTCAGAGAGTGATAACATAGTAGATGATCATTCAGAAACTAATAATGTAGTAGATGATCGCATTTCTGAACTAAAGAGAACACAAGATTTGAGTTTCAAGTATTTTCTCAGGTTTTGATCTGAATTCTTGCATATTGTTGACATTTGTTTGAGCTCTGTGATTATTTAAACACCCACAAAGGTTCTAACCAGAGCAGCATAGCTACTTACATGTATATAAACTCAAGTGTGAAGATTTAATCACCTGAGAAGCTCACCTGAGGCATATCATTCCCTTGCCCTTCTCTAGCTGTAATGTGTTATTTTTGTACTGCAAATGAGAGGCATTTAATTAAGTATCTAAGGCACGTATAAAGCTCAGTGCCTTGGTTTGTGATAAGCATCACTTTTTAAAACTTCATCTCGATTTCTGCTTGGGAAAAAAAACAACAACTTCATTAAAGCAACACAAATTTATGGCACAATACTGTAAGTATCTGCTTTCTACTGAATTGTATTTTAGCTCAGAACCACTACTGGAGCTCCAGCATGGGAGAAGGGCTCCAGAGGGGATGGATGGAGGGGCTGAGAGTCTGCCATATAGCCTGGAAACTATGCAATGGCTTAGGCTCTGGTCTGCATGAGGCTTCATGATACTAAGTTCCCATAGTGTTTACATTTTATAGAATATTTATTTAGTGATCATGCTAGTTTAGTCATAAAGATTTTAACACTTTGCTAGAACTTGCATTTTGCAGACAACTGGCTGTGATCTTGCAAATGCTGATTCATGTGCTTTTCTTTGTGTAGAACAGTGAGTGGGAGCACTCAGTACTAGAACTGAAGCGTGTGTAAATGTCTGTGCAGGATCAGGCCCACAGAGGTGGGCGATTCTGATGTTATACTTTTGACCCTAGCAAAAAACTTTTTTTTTTTCCTTTCTTTTTTTCTTTTTTTTTTTTTTCCCCCCCATATAGCTTTCTTTTCCTTCTTGATCTGTAAAGCAGTCTTTGGTTGGTGACAGCTGTGAGAATTCTGAAATCTATTACATACCATGGGGACCTTTTCTGATTTCTGTTGCCTTGTAATACGCTTAGAGATTGTAATATACTCTATTCACACATGGAAAGTGAATAGACAGAATTTTCTGTTGTTGAAAAGAAACAGAGTCATCCAGAGGAAGGAGACCCGAGAGAGACAACCTCAGAGTCAGAGGAGAGATCTTGTGCTCCAGCAGTTCCTTCACAATTCTGTGTGCATTCCCTGCCTGTATGGTTGTAGTTTTACCATTTTTACATTGTTCCCCTGCAAACCAGGAGGTCGTGTGGTCTGCATTCCTTCTCAATTTGGTAGGCCCTATGATAAAGCTACAAAACTCCTCCATCCTTAAAGGAATTGAGATATTGTGGAGTCCCCAAATATGTTTCTCATACATGTCTGTGGTTCCAATTTGTTTTTCATCACATAAGCATGAGTAACAGAGTTAGTTATATTAGGTGTATTTGATGGAAAATGTTGAAGCCTTTTGCTATAAGGGGGAAGGGAGAGGCTGCACTGAAGTTTGTAACTGTTACTAGAATTGTGTATTAGAAAGTGAAAACCAGATCCCAAGTTGATGAAATGATTTAAAATTATTTCATTGAAAAAGTCTGCTCTACAAAATTAACACTGTCTGCCTCCTATTTATGGATATTTTCACATTTGAAGCTGATAGATGAATATCCTTTTGTGTTTGTTAGGATTTCATTTATGGCAGGGAAGGTATTCTTCAAATAATAGACATATCAGAGTAACAGAGCTGAGCTCTAAGTCTTACTACTGAAACTGCTGGAGAAGTGTTTCCTGAATCAGTGGACACAGCCCCAGTGACAATAATTGCTCACTAAGTCTTGTGCCTGTTTTGAGGGACAATAATCTATACATTTCTGTAGCAGCACTGCACCTTTGCTCCACCTCTTACCTGTTCCCTCATCTTGTAGGCTATCTCTGTATAACAACAGCCTTGAAGGAGCCCTGTTTGTGATCTGCTGAGGGAGACTTGGGCATCCTTTCTCTTACCACCTTTCCAGACTACATATCTTTAAAGTAGATAGAGCTTTCCACAGTGGTAGAAGGTGAGAGATTTATTTACCCAAACAGTCCTGTATCAACCATGCCTCCAAGAAATCTAAGTTTGAGAGACAAATAATATCCAGGTCTCTCCAGCCCAGTCAACAGAGAAGATAGTCAGAGAGTCAATCTTTCCGCCTTGAGGATGAATCATTTCAACTATCTCCTAGATACCTGTCTTAGGATGGGAGCCACCTCGTTCAGCTTTAGATCTCTAGCTGCCTAAATCAGAGGTGATTATCCAGTCTGCCTCTATAGTCCCACTCTAAGAACAGTATCTAAAATAATTGAGATGAATTGCATCCAGAGGCTCCTTTCCTTTCTCATTTACTTTTAGACAACTAAATAAGCAACTCACTTTAAGATATTTAAACTGAAGTGAGGTAAATAACACCCCTCCAGTAAGTGGTCTGAATATTGTCCTGTCTTCTGTCTATGGGCTGTGTGACGTGCCTGCAGAGTAGTAAGCTCTACTGTGGAACTTCCTCGTTATTTTAGTGAACTTAAGTGTGATATTCCTCCATTTTACTGAAGGTGGTAAGTGGTACAAGCATGTGTGTCTAGAAAAGACAAAAGCTTCTGTGTAATGGAATAGGATGAACAGCACTGCACTTTAGTCACCAACTGTATTTTCATTTCCTGACACAAAAGCATCAGCAGCACAGAGAACAGCACAAGTTTGAAGACTGTGTGCAAAATCAGCAAGAGCTTTTAAGCATGACCCTGACAGACATTTCTCCTTGGTTTTGTTTGATAGCTGGTCAGAATGGGAGATTACCTCTCTAATTCAGCAGCATAGATTTACTTCTGCAAATGATAGGATTTGAAAGCTTTGAAAGCTCTGCAAGAGCCTGAGTACTGCCAGGTTTCTTAACATGTCTGAGAGTGGGTATCACCTGCAGCCTTGAGCACACTAAGTATAGACAAGAGGTACATAAGCAGTCAAAGATAACACCACTTCATATCAAGACCTGCTATCCAGCCCTACAAAGGAATTTGAACAACTGCTAAGGATTTCTTAAGTCTGCACTTGATTACTGCAGGACTTCAGATACTCTCTCCAAATATTTATGATCTTTCAGTACAAATCAGTGGTTTTAAGACACCTAAAAATAATGTTGTAAAAAAACCTCCAAGTATCTTAGACATAGAATTATTATTAGATTTGTTTCTGCTTTACGGATACATTTTTTTGCTCACGCTGAGTGTTTCAACACTCTCTCTTAACATCAAGGGCTCTTCAGGGCTTTTTCTGAATGTGCTGAAAGCAACTTCTTTACCTGGGGCTACTCTGCTAACTTCTTTGAGCACAAACTATCTCTGGATAATTTAACCACATGAGGCAAGCTCAGAAGATTTGGCAGATTGTCACAGGCATTTGGAGTTAACCAATAACAAAGTCCCCACTCCTAATCCTCCAGTTCTGCAACTATTCGTTATTAGTGAAAAGCATGGCATTATCTTATTACAGCAATTTGATTTTCATTATCTAAGTAGGCTGCCGTGTCAGCAAAAAGCAGCAATTTGGAAAGGATGGAAAAGGCTGCAAGTCATGGATGAAAGAGTGATAGATACAGAAATAAAAGAAGACAGAAGAGTGTTCGTTGAATGATTGAGAGAGCTTGGGAAAATACGGTGAGTTCTGTGGTGATTAGTTAAGAAATACAGCTCTGTGTTCACATAGTTAAATGGGGAATCTTGCCTTTTTGTCACATGTATCTTATACTTAAATCACCTGAATTCAGACAGAAGTGTGCTGTAGTTTGTCTAGAAAATGCTTCTGAGATCAGTACAATATCATGTCTAAGTCACTGGACCAGAAAAATTAGCTTGCAAAAAAGTCAGCTGCCATCAAGTCTCATTTTAAAATCTGCTTTTGAAATGCATTTCCTGTTACCATGAGAAGGGGCCTGGAAGGTGGAGAAAAATCAATCTGTTTTGTATGAACTGTCATTTAGTTATGCTTACAATGCCTTAGGCATTCCTGCAGAGATACATAGTTTCAGGGGATGATACAAATTGGTATGGGCATAGAATACAGCAGGCTTTGTTGGTGCCTAATTAGCATCAATTAAATTAATTCTTGGCCTGCGCATCTTTAACATCTACAATTTATTATATATCTTTGTATATCACTGAAAGTAATGGAGATGTTATTTCCTGTAGTAAATAAAATGAACCAAGGATTATTCTTTGGTTCTGATGCCAAGCGGTATGGTACATCTTACTTCCATATTGATCCACTTTCTTCTTTCTTCAGAAGAGCAAGTTGGCTGCAATCTGAATGCCATTGGGAATGACATCCCATGCGTCTGACCCCTGACAGATGCCTCGATGGTGCCAGAACCAGGCTGTGCAGTATGCTAAAAGTACTTGGCTCGTCCTGTGCCAGTGTGCCTCATTAATTTATTAACATAATATAGAGCATCAGAGTCTTTTATTTGGCACCAGTGGACTGCAAAAGAGTGAAAATGAGCCATCTTCTATGAGGGCTCTGTAATCCCTAGGATTCCCAGACCATATTGCTTACTGGTAAAAAGAACCTCCATCTTAAAAGAGAAAAAGGAATTTAAAAGCTGCTTTGGGCATTTTGCCAGTTGCATAGTAACATCTGGTTGGCATTCAGAGGCTTCAGGGCCAGCTAATCCTGCTCAGAGAAGGATTAACATCTCTGTTTAAAATGTACTCTTGGTATGTCTGATGGAGCCAGGACTTTGGCTGTCCAGACCAGGGAAAAAGAGTGCAAGAAGGAGGGCCGGTGTGGCTGTCAGACAGCATCCTACTCCCAATTTGTTCTATATGAATGCAGTGCTCCACCTGCAAACAAAGAAGTATCTAGAATTAGCAGCCATGCTAAATATTCATTAAATACTGTAGAGATAACAGCCTGTATCCTCTTTACTACATATTCTGCAAATGAAAGCACTTACTAGCAAAGAATGAAGTTATTTACAGGAAGATTACTCTGTTTTTTTTTATTTTTTAGTATAGGTGAGCAAGATCATTTTCAGCTCCCTCATGAACCACAGATGCAGACAAATCCCAGCTGCTTTGTTTGTGAAACTGTTTTCTTGAAGGAAGTTCTATATTGGGAATAGAATTGTAGCAGGACTCATGAATGAGCTTCTAAACAACATTTTTTAATGCTTTCCATACTTATGGGCATAGAAGCTAAATGCCCTTGAGTCAAAGTACCTCTGCTGACAGAGACTAATTTCTTTAAGACCAATTCTGCTGTTAAACTCAATTCTTGGAAATGATGGGACAATACTGAAGTTTAACACTGCCCTAGATGCACTGGAAGACCTTATTCTTTGGGTAGACACTCTTTGAAGCTAGAGTGCTGTGGACGTGTAAGAAGCAAGGTATAGTGCATCCTACGCAGAGAACAAGGAGAATGTTTTCCTGTGATTCCAGAGCAATATGAAGACACAAGCAATTGCACACATGCTTTACAGCTTGCGCCAGACAATTTTAGAGACACGCATACAACTATACGCTTATTGATTAAAAATATGTTTTGAACATGAGAAGTACTCATATTTACAAGCATACTTTCTTCTATATCCTTTCATTTAAATTTGTACAGAAGAGGAATTATTGATGTACTTTATGTGTTACTGGGAGAAGTTGCTGTATATAACTGCCAGTAGTAATTTGTTCGGGTCTGCTGAGAGAGGCTATTCAAACTACAGTTCAGCTGAGTGTTCAGTCTGAGATGTTCAGCTCTACAGACATCACCAGAGCTGTAATTCCCATGTGCAACAGTTGCACAATTGCATATGGTATCTACATATTAACTTACACATTCTTTATTTTGCATGTCGAGACTTCTGACAAATAAAGAAAACACTTCAAAATGTATATTTGTTTCCTATGTCTCAGATTTTCCAGAAAAATAAGTCAGTACATCCCCTTCTTTCATCTCTGACAAGGAGAAGGAAAACCAGCATTTTCCTGCAGCAGCTGCTGCACCTGCTGTTTACAGTGAAGTTGGGCCACAGCAAAGCTCCTCTTCTAGTCCACAACACTTCCTCTAGCAGACAAAGTCAACACATCAAAGTGAAAACTGTGATGTAGAAAAACAATGTGGCCCATTGTTACAAGAAACAAAATAAATCGTCTGTAGGAAGAGAGAAATATCTCCTTAATGCACTAATACTGGGAAGAAGACCACGATATAAAATGTGGTGTGTGGTTTCGATGAAGCTTGACACAGTGCATTTTCTAGCATTTGACTGTGCTGTCATGCAGTACAATCTAAAAATAGAAGCAATGCATCGTTGTAGGTTATTTGTCACAGCTCTACACAAATTCAGGTGCGGACCCTCTCATTAGCTGCTGTTTCTAGTTCTGAAAAGTCCTAAACTCTGAAATTCTTCAGCCTGATGAGGTTTGGACCTATTCTTGTATTTGTGGCCCTTCTTTTGTTCTTCCTTTCTGTTGTCTGTTATTCTTAGGATGGAAATACCTTGAGGTTCCCACTGAGGGCCCCATTGTGCTAGACAGTTGCGCTGAGCAAAGAGATTATGATGTAAATAGGGAAACTAGTGTGTGGTAGAGGAAACAGAGGCACTGGGAGGGGTAATCCTCTTGCCTGTAGACACCTGAAAGGTCAGAGGTAGAGCTGACCTAAAGCCAGACTTGCAAAGTCTTTTTAGTAAGGGAGGAAGCCAAATGAAGATGCTGAATTATTTCACCTGGATGAGAAGGATTACATTTTTCAAAAGCTTAAGATATAACTAGCTTTACTGGCTAGTAAGGAGGAGGTATAAAAATGCAAACCTGAGCATCGACCAGGATTTCCTAAGAAACTAAATACAATTTGGAAGTTTGCCTACCATCATAAAATCATGTTACACAGAGGCACTTGGGTTGCCTCCCCTCTTAGCATAAGCAAATTAGTTGTGACCTTGTGATCTGATAGATGCAAGGAATAAAACTTTTTGCTTTCTTCCAATAGTACTGCTACAACTAAGCTCCATGGATTGGTGAGCCTTGTTTCCTGTGATCCCAGTTCTGTGTTCTGATCAGAAATCTGAAATCAAAGGCCAGAATGCTGTTCAGGGAGCATTACTATTAGAGAAAAGGGTAGAAAAGTGTGTGTAAAACTACAGCTCCTCAGTGAGTTAGTGCACTTGAAAGATTTTGGAGTTGGCAATGCAGCATGGTTGTTCCATGAGAAATGAAAATGTAGAATTTGACTCAGTTTCTTCCCCCTTGAATGAATATTCATCAGAGATGAGTGAAACCTACTACAGAATTTTTGAAGAAAATGGAATAATGAATAGTGTCCTGGCTTAATGATTTCCACAGAAAAGGGCGAAATGTTTGTTGTATTGTACCTACTAGGTTCACAGTGACTGGGGCAGGTCTTCATAAATACTCACAGGATGGAAAGTTGTCTTGTGTTCTACTTTAATGCACTGAACTGAAATATTGCCAAAATAAATACTGAAAATAAAGGGCTTTGCATGTGCTCAGAGTTGAGTCAACTAGTGAAAATTGAAGGCGATTGAGAGACAGGGGATCAGAGAGCTCAACTTATCAGCAACCTTCATATTGATGAAACTATGAGCCAGACAAAAGCCAATATTTCTCAAAGCTCAGATATGTATAATCCTACAATGCTTGATAAAAAATTTCAATAGTGAGACCCCTATTTCTGTCACACTGCTGTGATTTAAGAACTTCTTTCTTAGACTGTTCCTTACTCTCAGCAAAGCCAGAAATTTTACTATACTCTCCCCCATTAAAGTGAAGAATCATTACCAAATGTTTTAGAGCTACTTATACAGCTACAGCATGCCTCTCGCAAGCAAAAAAAAAAAAGCCATCTTTGTTAACAGGATATAGAAATTACTGCATGAAGCAACATACGTTAGTGTAATTGGAACATAATCTCTTGCAACTGATGCATAAAACTAGAACTAAATCCTATCTGGCCCTAACATGGTTAGATATATTTTACCACTTAAGAACTGCAAATGTGAGAGGCCACACATAATCTTTTTGCTGTACAGATGGGAACTGGCTGTGGACAAGGTACTGCAGAAATTTATCTAATAAAGCTGTAATTCAGGTATGGTTTCTAGGACATACAGTCACAAATGCGTGCACAACTTCCTCTGGTTTTCACCAGGGCTTAGGTGGTGTAGTATGCTTTCTTCTAGTTTCCCTCTCCCTTCCATTCAAACTAAGATATAAGGATTCTGGGTGTTATCCTGCCTGCAAACAGCAGACAGATATATCAGGAAAAGCCTACTCCAACACCTGAAAAAATAATCTTTACCTGGGGGTGCCTTAAAAGCAACCTAAACTAAGACAGATTCTGGTGAATCCGGCTGAAGTGCTTTAAGGTATTAGTGCCCTGCTGTCGTCTGCAGTGACTGCCTGTGTCTGCAGAGAGTCAGCATAAGGGACCTGCACTACAGCTTCAGCAAGGAGATGGGACCAGAAACTGAGAGCATCTTCAAAGCAAAATGGATTTACCTCGTTGTGTCTTGCTGCCCTGCAGCCAGGCAGCAACATTAGCAGTTGCTGATGTCAAGCAGATGGGGCAGACATATTTTTTTCTCCTTCCCTTCCCTTCCCTTCCCTTCCCTTCCCTTCCCTTCCCTTCCCTTCCCTTCCCTTCCCTTCCCTTCCCTTCCCTTCC
>NW_024962252.1:35450524-35552249 GCF_019238085.1 Lagopus leucura | reverse complement strand
CCCTTCCCTTCCCTTCCCTTCCCTTCCCTTCCCTTCCCTTCCCTTCCTTCCTGTTTTTTTCCTCTTTTATTCTATCCTGTCTTTTTTTCTCTTTTTCTTTCTGCACTGTTTTGAGAGTTCCCTCTCCTTAGGAAGCCCTGCTCTGTGCTGGGACCAACACCCTTCCCAGACAGCAAGAATCCCCATCCCCCGCAATCTGTTTTGTTTTGTTTTGTTGTTGTCAGCTGGTCTCTTGGATTAGGGTTTGCAGCTCTCTCTGGGCTCAGGAAGGCTTGGTAGCTTGGCAGGATTTCTTGCCAGATCACTGATCCTAATGTAAGTGCCAGAATCCTGCAGTTTGCATAATGCTAATTTGCTTTGCAGCCCAACTTGCCAACTCACATGCTGCTTAGCATATCGAGTAGCAGAAGGAATGCCATGTGCTCTACCCGAGTGAGGGGAGTAATTGGATAGATACCCACTACCTGAAATTGAAACTAATCTAACCAACCCCGGGTATAAACCTTAATGCTTCTGGTAAGAGGTTATTAGACTGAAACTCCTTCAAGCCAATTAATTTCTTATTCTCAAAGCTCTGATTGTGGAGTTTTCACTGGCATAATGAGGCTACACGTCCTGCCTCGTTACGGCAGTATTCATTCACTGAGACCTAGATCGCACCATCCTTACTCATAGTGAGTAAGGGTAGTAGAACTGGACCTTAATGCTTGTGCTAATGAAATGCAAGACATGTCAGGGTGGGGTGATACCGAGAGATACCACCACACCTAAGGGATGTTGCCAGTCATCAGGCTGTGTGCCAAGTGCTTTCAGTTGACTAGGCGTGGGGGTACTTCGTCGCATTACCAGATGTTGAAGTGTCTTATTACTACTGCAATACTGGTTCTTTCAAAGGAAAACAAAACTAGATTGCCCAGAAAATAAATGAAATAAATAAATAAATAAATAACTGTATCTGTTTTCATTCTAAGCCACACCCACACTACAGCATGTCCAACAAGGCAGGACTCTTCTCTGAGTTTACCTGGGTGTGTAGGCACCTCATGTGAGCTGGTTATCTAGGCTCTCCCTCCAATAAACAGAGAGATATGAGCACATTTGAAGAAAGATTGATTTTTCTACACGAGACACCTATCTCAGGAAGAGGGAGATGGGCCACACTCTGAAGGCTGGGTTTCTGAAGGCCCCTATATCTTCCTCAGCTGATGAGCAGCCTGGACAAAGAAACCTAGAAAAAGATCCTTTCAGTTAGCTAAAGTTAGTGGCTATGCGTCTCAGACTTAGTGAGAAAAATAGAACCTGGCTTCTGACTGGCTGCTTGGCCACAGACAGGACCTCATGCCCTCTCAGTGACTCCAGTCCTTCAGGACAGGTACCATGGGATGTACCTCTTGGCATCTTCCAAGCTGCAATGAGTAACTAGGGCACTGAAAAGTATCTTTGGTTTCCTTTGGTCAGCAGGAAAGCAAATGTCCTTACAGGCCATGTAGACAGATTGCTGTGAGTGCAGTTTACCAGCTTATGTGATGGGCTGGCAGATAGAGGTGAGCAGCCCACTACTGTCATTGTCCTAATGTGCCTCAGCATGTGGGAAGAGCTTTGGAGGAGTGCTGAGCACACCTGACCTGGGAAGTATGCAGATTAGAGTGAAATCAGGTAAGGAATTTACAGTGAAATAAATTGGCTGAGCAAGACAAGAATTGCACATAACATTGCCTTAAAATCTTAGTCTGCTGTGTTCGGCCCTGCTTTTGTTCGGGAAGTGTAGAGATGAAATCCTCCCAGACTTCTCTCTGCTTTCACCTATGTGATTGCTTTATCTGACATCCTCTCCATTTCTACAAAGCTCCAGATGCACGCACCTATTATTATCATTATTATTCCATCAAACCAACTGTAAACCAGTTCCCTTAAAGCAGTATCATCACTCTCTGCTTTCTCTGTAGGAAAGGATGCTTTAGCAGTGGGTGGCATCAAAAGATGGGCTATGTCCTATGGACTCACTCTGATTGCCTCAGGTTGGTTTGCTCTGACCCCTTGGACTGCAGGAGACTCGACATTTTCACATCTAATGGACTGGTGATAGGAGAATGTTGTGAAGAGATCTCCACTTGCCTTCTTAGTGCTTTTGAAACCTGAGAAAAATGTCAATATCTACCATTTGCTTCTGCATTACAGATGTGTACTTGCTGTTCCAAAGGAGAGGGCTGCTGAGTTCAAGTCATAAGCATGGGTGTGCTTTCACTGCTGAAGACTATGGAGGAATGGTGTGATGGAAAACAACTCTTTCATAGGGATCACTCTCTATATCACTGCCAACTTTTGCCCGTTTAAAGAATGCAGTAGATATATATAAGAAAAGCCTAAGATTTTCAGCATTTTTAATTTATATTTATTTATATTTATATTAATTAATTAATATAATTTTGAAAATTTCTAAAATGTGGAGTCCTCAGATTGTTGGCTTTCAGGCAATTAACCACATTGGCATGTGTGGATGTACTAGGCTTCATCAGGTAGTACTGTAGAATGTGTTCTCATGGGATTTCATGGTGGGGGAGTTGGATCACACCAGAAAACCTGCCCAGCAGCTGGGGTCAGGGGTTGAAGAGCCTTGCCAAAACTGTTCTAGTGTGGGAAAGTATGAGAGCAGTGATAAACTATTAGGAATCTCTGTGGTTAGTTATATTTCTGATGAGAATGAGGTTAAGAGAGGAGGAAACCCCATTATGAGCAGAAAATGATTTCTTAGGAATTGCTCTCAGTAGAGAGTCACACTAATGGTGCATTTCCTTTCTTTAAACATGCATACATTTCTGCTCTTTACAATCTCTGACTGTTCAGTTTAAGAGGATGGTAATTGCCCACCCCAGTGATTCAGAATTCTGGGAATTTCCAAGTAGTGGTCTGAGCTAAGCTAGGGTTTCTGCCAGCCTTTTCCAGCCTTAAAAAAGTCCTGTTCTCCCTAAAATGGGCAAATTTCTTTTCGTCCTTGATTCAAAGATATAAATGGCAATTGATTAACAGCGATGATAGGATATGACTGATGTGTGTAAATACAGAGCTAAACATAGCACTTTTAGTCCCTGTAGGAAACATTGCTTTCCTGATGTGTATTTCACATACTTGGGGCATTTATGTAAGGTACAGTACTAGGTTACAGGCTATTATATTGTAGCTCCACAGCCAGGAAAACAAATCAGTTTAACAGAGCCAAAATATAAACACAGGAAAGAAAGTGACCCAGGAGTGGAAGCTAATGAAAAGGAGAGGTCAGCGCAGTCTCAGATGATGTGTGAGTGACCTGGGAATAATTGTCTGTCAAAGCACAGCAGTGCTGACCATACTCTCTTGCCATCTTCCCAAATACTTGTTTGCCTTATACTTTCTTTTTTGTATCCTCAAGCTAACTACTGCTGTTATATTTAAATGGTGACTATTTCCTTTCTCTGTTTAGATATCAAAATTTTTCCTTCCCTACTCTGTGTGCGTGTATAAACTTGAGCTAGAAATAGGGAGCAAACAGAGTTTGTAAAACAATTTTCTTTTTTTCTCCTAATTCAACTTACTGCATCTCGTGCACGTACATGTGCATGCGTGTGTGTAGCTGGCCTCTGGTACAAATTAAAGTAGCCACACAGAAGGACACATAAGGCACTTAGCCAGGATTGAGGATCTGTCCCCATTGTTTCCTTGGAGTGTTGGCTCCAACATCCTTTGACTCATAATATATTTAATTTAAAAAAAAAAAAATCCCAGCAACCCGGAATTAAAACTATTGTTGCTAGAAATTGAATGCGCAAAGAACGTGAGAATGGATGTCTAATATGTTACAATTACTTTTCAGGATACTATATTCTTTTGTCTCACTGAGTTCAATGGGAAAATTGCCAGTGACGTCAGTAATACACGACTGGGTTTTCAGACCTTACTCAGGGTAGGTTCCCGTTGAAGTCAGTAAGTGTGGGTGGGCAGAGAAATCCCGTTGGAATGAGAAAAAAAAAATTACCTTTCAAAGATTATCATCATCATGAGTAAAGTCCTAATGACTGTTGTTAACAAACTGTGCCTTATTAAGTTTCCTGTAAAACAATGTGCTTCGAGGGGGAGGGCAAAGAAGCAGGGGGGTAATTGTCATTCCGGTGAATCAGCTACTCTGGGAATTTCCAAAAGGTGCGGTTAGCTTGGAAGACTGTGCTGTTTGCTACATTTTTCCTTCCTAAGGCTAATCTTCGTAATTCAAATTAATTTACAACCACTTAGTTTTGAATCTAGAGTTAATGTAGTTGATTAAGCCTTATTATTATTAAGTCCACTAAAGGCACAAGATGATGGCAACAGCTATATAAAAATGGAAGGTATTAAGAAGAATCTGTTCAGTAAAAAATTCTGAGATTTTCCAGACTGTTCAGCACTCCGGATTTATCCCGCAGGAAGATGAGAATATCCAGATCACAAGTAGAAGACAACTCAACACATCTGCAACATGAGGGTGTCACCAAGTAGCAGGGAGAACACACTCATCAGATGAACCCCTGCAGTGAACAACGCTCAGGAAAGGAAAATTTGAGGGAAGAAATCACATGGAAAGCATGCCAGGAGCGATCTGAGATAGTTGAGTTTGTGGTGGCTTGTTCATCCCTCAAGTAGGAAAGATTCAGAAAGAAAATGGCAGAATTTTTCTTACTTTCGTGAATATCTTTAAGAAAGGAATCTTCAGAACTGTAGCAGGAGCAACTTTTTATGTATTACCCCTGTATATTTGACTAAGAAGCTACTATTGTCAGCAGCCAAGAAACTTGGCAAATTCTTCCCAGCTGTATTATTGTATTATACTAATTTTTCCATTACAGAGGTGACTGTTGCTCCAAGCCAGAGGGTATAACATAGCCAAGCTTTGACTCTCTAGGCTCTGCCATGCACAATGCTAAGCACCTCATGCATGATGCTGACTTCTCCCTATGCTCTTGGACTTCCCTGGGAGTTGAAGGCACTCAGTACTGCCTGGGAGAAAGAGATCTGTGTGTGGCAGAAAATGTTAGCGTATTAGGAAAGTAAATGGAGATGATTTAGTGATGAGACTACTGCTTCTCATGCTGACCAGCATTGTTTCATTGTTTCCTTGTGCTCCCCTGTCAGTTGCGTCTATATTGTGCCTGGTGGTGAGTGCAGGCTGCAAACTCTCTGGGGTGAGCCCCAGCCTTTGGTGTGGTGTTCCTACAGAGCAGCAGCCAGGTTCCTCGGTCACAGCAATCATAAACTCCTGCAATCACGCAACAGCTGCTTCCTCCCTTCACAGTATTGCTTTGCCTGTTTATGTCTGTCAAGCCTTTTATAAAAAACCGTGCTGCTAGCAAGGTCTGTTTTGGGATTGTTGGTGTTTTTTTTTTTTTTTTTTAAAGTTGTTTTGAAGGCTCTTTTTAGTTAAAAAGTGCTTGCCACCACAGTTAAGACATGGACTGGATTAAAGTTCAAAACCCGCTCACGTCAGCAAGTGGATGGAAATTGTTACCATCTGACAGCTGGTGGCCTAAAAGGAAAATGTAAAAGTCACAGCATGAAGGATTGGTTCAGGGCAGTGCCACGAGAAGTGACATGGCTTTGTTTTACATCCTGTGAGAGCAGCTCTCTGTTCTGCCTAAGTTTTGCTCAGGGAAAGTGTCCATGGAGATTAACGATACCTGCAGCACCTCCCTGTCCGTGGTGGTCTGGTCTTACTGCATGTGAAACCTGCTCAGGAGAAGCTATATCTTCTGTCATAGGTGACACGTGACAGGACAAGAGTGGCAGGCCTGGCTTAGGACACATAGACTTCTCTATTAACTTTCACCCTCCTGAGCCCCTCTCCCAGGACTTCTCCCATTGATTTCAACCAGGAAAATGCTGAACTAATGAGAAAACAGTCTTATCCAGGCAGCAAGAAATCAGATGAGGTTTAACAAAAGCAAGTGTGGAGTCTTGCACCTGGGAAGGAATAACCGCAAGTATCAGTACAGGTTGGGACATGACCTGCCGTAGAGGAGCTCTGCAGAGAAGGACCTGTGGGTCCTGGCAGATGACAGGTTGGCCATGAGCCAGCAATGTGCCCCGGTGGCCAGGAAGGCCAATGGGATCCTGGGTGCATTAAGGAGTGTGGCCAGCAGGTCAAGGGATGTTGTCCTCTCTCCCCCCTACTCTGCTCTGGTGAGGCCTCACCTGGAGTACTGTGTCCAGTTCTGGGCACCCCCATACAGAAAAGTCCAGTAGAAGGCCACGAAGATGATAAAGGGCCTGGAGCATCTCCCTTATGAGGAAAGACTGAGTGAACTGGATCTATTCAGCCTTGAGAAAACAAGACTCAGAGGTCATCTTGTTAATGTTTATAAATAACTTAAGTGTGGGGGTCAAAGGGACATGGCTAATCTCTTCTCAGTGGTCTGTGAGGACACGACTAGCAGAAATGGCCATAAACTGGAACATAAGTTCTGCACCAATATGCAAAGGACCTTCTCCACAGTAAGGGTGACAGAGTGCTGGAACAGGCTGCCCAGGAGGGTTGTAGATTCTCCTTCTCTGGAGACATTCAAGAGCAACCTGGACATGTACCTGTGCAGCCTGCTGTAGGGAGCCTGTTTTGCAGAGGAGATGTACTTGATGATCTTTAGAGGTCTCTTCCAGGGATCTGTGATTCTGTGATCTAGTCACCTATGTTTGCTTTAATAATGAGCCAGAATTATTGTTTGATATAAAAACACCCCGAAGAAGCCAACTTTCAGAATGTCTTATACTGACTAGTATGCAGACTCCTGACAAACTCTATCACAGAATAGAGGGAGGCAGAGTGCAGAATGCAGATACACATCTTCCAGCACCAGCAATGCCAGCTGAAGAAATTACTATCTTGAGCCCACATATATGCATCACCTTTTATATTGTCAGCACTGGTTACTGCCTTCCCCAAACATACAAGCCAGCTAAAGACATTCACTTCCAAATGTATGTCAGTCATAGTGATTTGCATTACCTTAAACAGATCTTTTTTTTTTTTTTTTTTTCTTTTTTTCTGATACAGGTTATTTTCTATGAAACAACTTAAGGATTGAGCATAAGAGCATTTGAAGATGCTGCCAGACCTCACTGGACCAGTTAGTTACCTGTTACCTCCAGGCAGTGCAATTGCACCAGAAAGGCATAAATGGGGCTCAGTGTCCTCCCCAGTGAGATGTGCAGCTGCTAGGAGATGGAAGCCAGAAGAAGAATGAGAGCGGCAACAAATTTCACAGCAAAACTCAAAGACTTGCTAAATGAAATCAGGAAAACAGAGTCCAAGACAACAAACAGCAGTGACAACGTCAGTCCTGAGTTAAAGCCTTTGGGGTATGGAAGGGGTCAAATAAATCATTGCCTGTGGCTTCTGTACTGCAAAGGAAGTGTTGAAATGTTCAAGAGTGAAGGTACAGACAGCCTGCTTACGTAACCAGGAAGATTACATGAAGTTAGAAAGCACATCCACGTATTTCAGGAAGTGCAGTTTTCTTAGAGGAAAAGAGATGAATGAGATAACTGAGAAAAACTCTTCATCCCGGATGAACCCCAGAATGAAGTTCTTTGGAATCTAGGTCATCTTTTAGAGATGAGATAAGAAATACCATAGAATACTGGATCTGGTAACTGGCACGTAGGGCCACTGTTCTAACATTGCTGCCTGTGTTCTGCCTTCAAGTGCCTAATGGTATGTTTATGTCACTCATATTTAATGGAGAAAAGCGATTCCTGATTTCTGTATGATCTCGATATTGAATCCTGTATATTCTGCATTGCATTCTGCATTGTCTACATATTTTAAGATGCCCACTATGTTAAAAGGCAGATCTCAGAATCTTAATAATTTTTTGTCTAATGAGATTGGCAAAAAACCTTTGGCATATCTTCTTTTGGATTTTTAATTATAAATCCATAATAAGCACAAGTTAAATTTATCTCCATGTGCTTCCTTATCTTCTGCAAAACCTACTGCACTGTTTACAGATTTGTGTCAATGTCAATCAGTGATACTAGACAGGAAAGGAAGTTTTGTTAAAAAAGAAGAAAAAAAAGACAGTATTAATAATAGAGAGCAAAGAACATGATTTCTGTTTTCTGTGATTTGTTCTGTGGTGACTGAAGGTTATTACTACCTACAGGCTGCCTGCTGTTCTCATGCATTTTTCCTAATGGGGAAAAAATTCCAAGAAAAGCCAATATTAATCTTAATAATCACCCTGTCTCCAGAAGGCTATAGAACGGAGCTGTCTTCCTATCTGTGTGTTTTTTCCCTTTGGTCAGATATATGACATGCCAGACAGAGAAAAGGGGTCTCCTCAGCTGTGCCTTCTTGGCAGTTAAAGCAGGAGTTAGCAACTTGGGTCACCTGTAAATCTACTTTGGATGATAGTTAAAAACAAGAAAATAGTCAAATCTGAGTAGTTATATTTCTAGTCCAGAGTTGTAGACAACATAGAATGCAAAATTAATTGCCTTTTATTTGTGTATGTATCACGATAGAGTTGAAGGGTAGTGATACCTTTGCAATGATTGCAGAGCAGTGCCTGTGAGTATGTAACAACTGTGCTTCACAGTATGAATCAGGATGAATACGGCACTGCAGGTGTTTGTGTCAGCACTGGCATGGGGAGTGACAGAGAAGTCTGTCATTTTGTTTTATAGAAGCTGTTCCGTAAAGTAAGGATCCATTGAGGGAAAGGTGAGTAAAACACTCTTCCGTTACCCAATGCAGTTGTGCAAAATGAGAGCCCTTATCTCATGAATTTCTCTACTGATGTCTTATCAATCTATATAGTCTGATGAGCTTAACAGGCATAGAGGCCACCTTTGCATTTCAAATATCTCACCTTCACATTAGGGAGCCATGCTTACACACTTGTTTTCTCTTCTTTCCTCTCCCTTTCATGAAATCAAAGCTTGGGGAGGATTCAGTTCATTTGCTAAAGATGATGAAGACTTGGGGTGTCAACAACTGGGAATAGTGGTGGGGGGCCTTGACTTGAATTTCCTCTAGAAATGAAGGAAATCAAAATTTTTTCTTACTCTATTGTCAACTCATGGCTAGGAACAGAGTGGGAAAGGCAGAACTCTGCTTCTGTTGGCCATGCTTTTTTGCAGGGGAGTTTTCAAGTATTTTCTTAAAGGTTTCTGAGATAAGTAACGCAGAAGACATAGAAAAAAGAAAGACTTCTATTGACACCAAAGAAGCATAAAATAAGCTCACAGCTGTTACCATTGAGTGCATGGGCATCTGGAGGAATTTGCTGATGAAAACTTTTTTCATCATTTGCTGATGAGGCCTCTGTGGTTGGCTGGTGGCTTACTAGGGTGTTGCTGAATAGGTGTTTAAATCAGAGTGGAATATAGAAACGACTTTTCTCTTGCTCTTCATATTGGTTCAAGCACCTCACACATGCATTCATGACCCTGAAGCATATCCCCCTTTTTTTTTTTTAACAAAAGGGATGTGACACATACATAATATAGATAATAATAATAATAATATTAACTTTTATTTTAAAATGGGAATTAGGGCATTTTCATAAATGATGAAGATAATAGAGTGTCACTAATGTTCTTAATTACAATGAATGCCACAGGAGGATCCCCCGTGCAGAGTTCATTTTCTTTTGTTGTTAAATGAGTCCCAACGCTAGTTATTGTTAAACTGTGGGAATCAACATGACCTGCTGACAAAATAGGCAGTCTGCACGTTCTGTAGCCTTATTGCTCCTTTTTATAAGCTCTTTCCTTACCTAATTCTGCTTTCTCCCACCATACAAAAAGAGTATTTTACCCCACTGTTGAAAGAACTCTTGATATACAGCTGAAAAGTGCTGTAGAAGTGCAAACAAGGATGTTGTAGTTGTTGTCACAGAGGTAGTAGGTGTTAACCACAGTCGAAATTAGCATTTTAGTTCTTTGGAAACAATTTGGCTTACTCTTTCAAAGAAAACATCATCTTTTCTAAGTATTTCTATTATTCCTGGTCAGGCTGGAAATTCTTCAACAGGGAACACTGTGTTCTCTTCAGAAAGTCAAAAAACACATTGACTTTTAGGGGTATTTTTTAATGCCCTTGTCTGTACATTGGAAACAAGAGATACCCTTCAGCAAAGCCACAATTCTTCTCCCTGTGTGCCTTTCTTTGCTAGTCACTTCCCTCTCAGTGCTTTCAGAGGATGGGGTGTGCAAACAGGGTCTGATGTGCTCACATCAAGCACCAGCACTGAATTTTCCATCGAAACACAAGCACTACCTGGGCATCCATATGCAGTCCCAGAAGCAAACAGGGATTAGTGCATCAGTAACACTGAACTGTGCATTTTGTGGAACTCTGTCATGAACTGCTTCTACCCCAAGCCTGTTGTTCCACTCTGCTTCATCCCATTCAGTGCCGTATATGAAACTAGTCTACTGTATGATCTCTATACTGTTTAGTGTTGGACTTTGCATTGACTTTTACTCTCGCAGCAGATTTCAGGAAGGAGTCAGAAATATGATAAAAATATGAATAAAAAGGTAGAATTAGAAGACTGCACCTCCCACTGCTTCGTAACTGGCTCAGTAAGGTAGGAAGACTCAAGGTGAATCAAAGTCATCTAATTTCTGTTCTAAGTCAAAGGCTTTAGTATTGCTGTGCTGCACAGTGCTGGAATCCATTAACTGCTAAATCTACCAGTTTCTCAGTTCCCTCTGATAAATCTGGCAGTACCCTCATGAGCTAGAGAGGAATGAATATTAACTGGGATAACCCTAAAATCTGATTCTACATTGATAATGATGCTCATATCACAGACATCAGGGTTTCCAGGGGTCAAATGCAAGATGCTTATGTTTTCCTCAATGTGAAGGTTGGGTAGCTGTATCTGGGAGCTTATGGTGCAGGTAGAGTAGAAGGAAAGAAGTCTTTCCTGTGCAGTATCAATGACGTGTTATTGGCAGTAACTGGGGAAGCAGCTATTCTTTAGAGGAAGGAAGAGATTTCTTTTCCCTTAGCAGAATTTTCATCTTCCCTTTTAGCATGTTGCACAGGTTGTTTGCTAGGATCCTGAGAGTCCTTGGACACTGGTGACACCTTGGTATCTCTTGTCCTCAGCTTGGGGCATGCAGCACTTAAAAGAACAGAAGGCTTCAGTAAGTCATTTTGCTTAGTGTAGACCAATATCTATTACAGAAGCATGTGACAACTGTACCACAGAGACTGATAGAGGATTTTGTCAGTCCTCTGGGCTCTGGTGAAAAATAAAAGTGCAGCAGAGTGTAGTACACATGCTATACCTTGTGTTATTCCTATCTAGACATCTTTCAAGGAGGTCTCCTGAGTTGTCACAAAAGTGACATTTGCATACCCTGTATTTGGCAGAAATAGTGCATAATGAAAAGGCAGGCATACTTAAGGGAGGGAGTAAGAATTTGTGGGAAATCTAGTGTTTTGATTAGTGTGTTTTTGTAGGCAAAAAAATATGAACTATACTTTTGAACCTTGTGCCTAGCTTAATTACTGTTTTACTGTACCTCTAAAATGTGATAATTCTAATAAAGACTAATTTTGTCAGTCAATATTCATAACAATTAGCACAGAACTGGCACTACAGTGTGTTCACAGTGTAAAAGCGTGGCTTTAACATTATCCAATTGGACCAAACAAGAGCAGCAGTGTGCCATGACCAAGCTTCCAAGTAGTAGTAATGGCTGAGTTTCATTCACATATTTTCTTTTGCCTTGGTCATCTCTTTTAATAGAAGGAGCTGCAGAAGGAAATATACTCTGAAAGTACTGTGAATAGCTGTTTGTGGTTATCTCACCTCATCATCCTCGACTAGAAGAGTCACTCAGCCAGAAAATATGAAAGAAACTTAATTTTAAAGCACATGGACCCATGACCACATGACTGGAGCAGCTGGCTTTCACATAACCCTACCTTGGCTCACCAGTGGCTTGCTCTCTTCTCTTGTTGCCAATGGAGAGTCCTTCCATCCCAGCTGAGAGGACTACATCACCCACAGATGTATATTGCTAATGTAGAGAGATTTATCTAGTTAAGACTATGCTCTAACTATGGAGCAACCTGACCCTACCTTTAGGATCTGTGCCAGTTTATAATGGTTATAGCCCTGTACTGCCAGGCTGTGAAACCACTGATCTGGAATGCTCCAAAGAATCAAGTGTAGGAGGAACATGAAAATACAAAGTCTGTGTCTTCATGTTACTTCTGCTCATGTCTTCTTAGGCAGTGAGAGAGTAACTAAAGATCCATGAAAGGGTGCATCTGATGATCAGCATTGCTGGCTGTATACACTTCTTATGACTGTACCACAAGAACCAGCCAAAGGGTGATTTCTACTCTCATTCATATCAGGTTGGCCACATACACCCTGTTGGTTATGAGGAAACCTCTTCCTTTCGCTGGCCCTGGGGTAGCCCCAGCACGTAGGAGTGGTGAGAGAATTACAACTTCGTTGTTGCTGCAACAATTTTCATTAGGACAGGTGCATATTGCATGCTAAGAAAGAAAAGGCTGAATCTGCAGTAGCTTGCAAAGTTGCTCTGGAAGTCAGATTGGTGATGCATTTCCAGAAGTTGGTGGGGCAAGAGGCTTAAAAAGAGACAGACTTGCACTGGCATCCTGGAGCTCCCACAGCTTGATGCTGACGGATACACTCCCCCTTGCCGCGACTCCAGGCACACAGCCACATCATATACAGACTGCAGTGAGCCCACCTTCCCTTGCTAAACTCTCCCTGAGTGCAGCTGCTTTTTCAGTAACATCACTGCACAGGGACTGCCCAGCTCTGCTACTAGAGACTCATCCGTGGCTCAGGCTTAGTCAGATCTTCTGATTTATTTTCCCTACTTCTGCCATGAACATTAGTGTAACATTAATAAAATTCTATTTCCATTCAGTTCTGTGTTGTTGTGAACTGCATTTCTCTGGTAGATATTTGTTTTTGCAATCACAGTGATGAAACACATTTATCGACTGTGGCAGTTACAGGAATTCTAAATAAATATCTGTCTTTGCTTGATTTCAGTAAATCAGGACATTTCACTAGCACCATACTAATAGGGATTTGGGGAATACTATGTGTCTTTGAAATAATTCTTGAAGCAATTCATTCTTGCATCAGGGCAAGAATCCCTTCATTTTGGGCTATTCCCAGAAGATAAGGGATAATCTCTCTAAACTAGATGTTGGTTTGCTTGTTTATTTGTTTGTTTTAAATACAGATTTTGCTCTGGGTTTATATCAATTTTGTTTTGCAACTTCAGTGTGTAAAAACATGTAATTGCAGTTTTCCATCGAATGTAAGTGGTACTATTTATAGTATCTGGCCATCCTAACGTCCAGGGACGTGTATCTAGTTAGTTTCCAACTCCCAGAGGTACCAGTTCTGCTGGTGGGATCAATACCACCTTATCATTCCCCAGAAAAATACACAGACATTGTATATGTTTTAAATGAATTTGTTTTTCTGTACTGATCTTGCCTTGGCTTCTCTTTTGAATGTACTTTTTATGTATTTCCAGATGATAGGAAGATGCTGTCCAGAGATATACCTTGCTAACTCTTTCCAGCTGAATGGGAAGAGATAAATGCATTTGAGAATTTGGGAGGACATGAAGAGGACTGCAAACTGGTGAAAATGCAGGTAAAATTTCTCCATGTTTTCTCTTTAAAGAGCATTACGCTCCTTGTTTGTGCTTCTTGCTGCAGAGCTATGATGGATATTGATTTTATCCCATCATTTGATGTGGCTATTCTTATTTTTTTAATGTTACTTAAAAAGTAATTTCAAATTACAGTTCAAATGTAGAAGAGCTATCCAGTTGTGAAACATCGTTTGGCAATCCCGACCATTTTCATAGATTGAGGCATTTCACTGATTTCATACACCTGAAATCCAGGGATTACTTTCTGAGAAATTCTTTCCCCACTGCTCTCACTTTGATGGAAAGGGTCTATTGTTTTGGGGGCACGTCTGAACACACAGCATACCAATTTCTGGGACAACTCTGCCTTTCAAATGAGACACAAGAGGCAGAGTGTCAGCTATGGCTGTGGAAAAGCAGATCGTAGATAATGGACCCAGATTTTGCCAGGATTAGCCTGGATAAATTGACTTTGCATTGAGCTGCTGCAAAAAACAATGACATCAAACTCCATTACATGTACCCGTGATACGGAGAATTTCTTAAATCTGCCTATGGAAAATTGTCCCCTAAAGTCTTCTCAAAAGTAGCTAAATGAATTATGTAATTCTTTCAGGATGATCATGATTCATAATAGTACAGAATATGGGCTTTATTATGTTACTTTTATGTATGGGTATCTACCGCTGAGATCTATGAGGATCCTTCCGTGAGAAAAGTCCTCAGGACCCTGCCGAAAAGTTGCATGTTTTAGGGTTGCAAATGGTGTATATTAATAGGAAAATTCAATTTATTTCTCTCTTCATCCTTCAATAACACGTGAAGAAAACAACATGGTCTGAACCTAAGCACAGTATTCATGCTGGCCAGCAACCCACTGTTGCGCCACACACAAAATTCCCATTGAGGTCAGTGGAAGTGCCCTGAGCAGAGAAGCTCTTGGACTGAGCCCGTTTTTGTGTGCGTGTATATGAGTGTGTGTGTGTGTTGAGTAATAATTTTCCACACCAGAAAAAAATAAAAAAAAAAAAGAAACCCTAAAACTTTGTTGTCATGCTATCTTACAAGGAAGCTAGTTTCACCCACACAGAGTTGAAAGCACATACCACTCTGTTACAGCACATAAACACTGTTATCACGCTAGTTGCAGAAAGAGCACTGTCACTGGGACATTTTATAGGCATGGGCTTTTATAGTATTCAGCAAGCTATTGAAAATTAAAATGTAATTAGTGTAGCAAAACAATAGTTTGCATCTTTTAATTACAGCTCCATTTTTTTGACAGAATGTTTTAATTATTGTTTTTTCTTCTGTTCTGTTTTTATTGATTTCGTGCCAGTTCAATTGTGTTACCAAGACCTCCCAGTACTCAATGAATTTACCTCAGGGGATTCTGCCTTCTTCATTGTTTTAAAATAAACCAGATCTCCAACTACCTACAAAACAAAATTAGAAGTGAAGGAGGAAAAAAAGAAAGGCAGAAAGAATGGGAGAAAGGAGGAAAGAGGGGCAGGGAGGGAAGGAGGAAAGTTGAGGGAGGAGAAGGATAGATGGAAGGAAGGAGAAAAAAGAGGAAAGGGAGAAATGGATAACGATGCAGAGAAAAAAGACAAGAAAAAAGAGAGAAAAAAGAGAAAGAAAGGAAAGAAAGAGAACAAAGAAAGGAAGAGGGAAAGCAAGGAAGAGCACGAGGAAGGAAGTGAAAAAGAGGAAATAAAAGGATAGGAAAGAAAAGGAGGAAAGGAGAAAATGATTATCTGCTGGTGCTACATGCCTGATTTTTTTACCCATATGTGTGAGTGTGTATCTGTAATCTAGCTATATTATCAGACTTGTTTTCAATTAATTTTGTTAAAAATGTTGCTGTGATTTATTGAAAAATAGTAGCAAAACTCAACTCATAAAGGCATAGCATTGATAAAAATTTGAATGTTAAAATCCTCCACTTTGATAACTTCAGCATAGTCCTTTGGGGAAGAAAATACATGTCCTGATAGGCTAGGTTATGGTAGTATTAACTGCTGTTCTCTGTGGGTGTGCATGCACTCAATTTATTGCAGCTTTTCAGCTGTCAAAAAAAGTGCAAAGTAAGCGGGAAATGACACAGAGCACTGATTTAGAACACTTTCATCTCTATATGGTCTGTTTTCGTTAGTGATCAAGAGAGAGGAAAGTAGTGGTTAGGCACTATCTGTACTACAAAGCAAATGCTGTGGAGGCTATACAGCACATGGTCTTTTGAATGACTGTGTACCTCTAACTAGAAACAAACAAACACACAAAGCACTGTATTTATTTGCGGGACTTTAATAGCTCCTTTGCAACCATCTTTGTACATAACAGGAAGAAAACCATTCCAATTTTCAGTATGCTTTATCCTAAACTATTTTCACCCAATGGGTTAGTCACTATGTATTTTATAATTTTACTTATTATGTATTTGAAAAATCTAACAAATGCTTACTTTTTGCATATTTGAGCCATTATGAAGCAAGGCATTATTTATGTACTGTGCTAATATTTGATTATTTATTATAATTCAGAGAGGCAAACAAGAAGAAAGGCAAACCCGAGAAGACTGACTCTGCATTTTCAATATCAAGATCCCTCAGGAGCCAGGATTTTCAGAGCAAAACCTTTTTCTCCCACTTCCAGAAAAATGTGATCATACGATTCAGACATAGCACTGGTGGAAGGGAGGGGTGGGAGGTGGTGGATGAAAGCCCAGATGAACTAGCTGAGAAACTGATGAATTTGGGAGGGTTACCACCATGTCTCTCCTGGGGTTTCATAGTTTTGTTTCCTTCCTTTAATGAAACATCTGGTTGCCCTTCCTCATGGAGGGTGGCCTCCAATTACTCTGAGTTAGCAAAGAAGGTCTCCTTCGCAACCTCCATTCTTATAGTATTAGGTCTTTTATAGTATTAGATGGGTCTGGGACCATCAGTAAGTACAACTCCCCCATTTTTCAGAAATAATTAAAATCAATCTTTGTCAGGCAACACATTTCTCCATGCTGCATTGCCATTCCTGGACTTTCCACACAAATATGTGAGAAGAAACAGTCTACAAAATTTTATCCAGCAGCTGAGAAACTCTATGACAGGCAGCACAAGGTAGCAGAAAGATATATAACAGAATCATAGAAAGGCCGAGGCGGGAAGGGACTATCTGGTTCAACCCTGGCTCAAGTACCTATGGCCACTACCAGGACCATGTCAGACTTCTGAAGATCTTCTCTATGCCCATCTTCAGTCACTCTCCTTGCAAAAATGTATTTTCTCTTTCAGATGGTCCCATGTGTCAGTCTGTGCCCAACGCAGCTTGTTCTGTCAGTAAAGGAGAATGTAACTATCTGTGGTGAACCAAGCAGGTGAAAGCTAATTCATGTATTTTGTTCTAGTGTTCAGCTGCAATGGGTAGCACAGGACAGTCCTTTGCAAAATCTTTGGTTCATTTCAGGGAAAGAAAGATGTGAGTCTGGCAGTTCATGCTGAAACATCCTCATCACTGTCAGTCACTCATGACTGTAGTGTTTGGCACTGGACATGCTTTTAATTCCAAAGGTGTGAAATATTACCTTCAGGCAACTCAACAAGCATTTTCTTTCCAGAATTTAGCCTTCAAATCCACAAATAGCAGCAATAGCACACAAATCTTTAAAATTAGATAATGGGTAGAACCTGATGCTTTCAATTCTCTTTTAACCTTTGCTGAGCAGCTGTTCTTTCAGTTGCTACTTAATTTCCCTCCGGTGTTATCAGCTGTTGTGTTTTTTTTTAGTCTGTTTGCTTCTTCTCACCTAAATGGTGGAATACAATAACTGTCACAGTAGTGCACCAGCCCTGATGATGTCATGGTCATGTCACAGCGGGCATTAACCCTGGCAGCGCTGTGGCTTTGTCACAGTGAGCAGAATGCTGGTGTTGGCCTGTGTCACAGGGGGTTCACAGATGTGTCACCTGTCTAGGAGCCTGTCTGGGATGGGCAGTCTTGGTGTGAGGCTGAGATGCTGCCTGGGCAACAGAAAGTGGGTTCTCCACTTGTTGATTCACCTGTCTTTGGCAGCCACAAGAATGCAACCAGGAACATGGCCAGGTCACAGCACAACACTGTGCCCCCCTCCTTTATCACCCCACTTGAAAGCATTACACTTTTCTACAGTGATGTCCACCAAGGGATAAAGAAATACACCCCTCTGTCTGTACCCTGCCATGGACCTACAGGCAACTGGAAGATCCCCACAGCCATGGACAAAGGGATCTCCACAATACTCTCCTTCTCTGTGTATAACCTCCTGACAAACTTATGAGGGAAAAGCTGTTGTTTACATCATCAAGAAGACAAATTTTGAACTTCATCAGCATTATTTGTAATAAATAAATATTTAAATAAACTTAATCGGCATTAAACAGACATGATGAGAGCCACTATGAACTACATGCTAGTACTAAAATATCTCGTAGTTGTTTCCTGCTAATTTGCTAGATGCTTGTTCTCCCAGAGAAGCAATGGAAATTTATTAATATCCATTGTTCAGCCCCAAGGACTTATTTGCATTTCCCATATGTTTTATGCGTAAAATATTAAAGTATAAACTTAGAGGCTGCTTTTGCACACGTCTGGAGAGGATCTCTTCATGAAGAATTCACTACACCTAACTCCAGACATTTGTAATATAGAAGTCTACACCTGAGACTCCTAGACTCCCTTTAGAGTCAGTGGAAAAAAATACGCACAGGAGATGATTCATCTGACCTATTTCAGATGTCTACGTGAGGACAAGATTAACTGTGCCCTAGAAGTATCTATTTCCACTTCATTGGCTGTGGAGGACTCGCTGCACTGCAAACATCTCATGTTGGATGCAAAGTGAATTATCCTCAGCAATCCCACACTGTTATCTGCTGTTGCTCCTCACAATATCAACCACCATGAAGCTCAGAAGTTGTAAATGTATGTCTCAACATCAGAGGTGGTTTTAATTTAATTTCTGTCCATGCATGACTCCTGGCTCCCATCTTCCCAAGGACATGAGGTATGAGTGCTGTTGGTGTGGAACTTCATGTAGGACAGGTCTCCTACAGCAGAGGAAGATGGAACAGATCCTCAGCTGCCAGACATATGGGGTTGTGTGTAGCCTTTGGATCTATATATCAGCCCTCCTCAAGCTATGACAGCGCACTGACAAGCTTATCTCCCTTCTCCCTTCAATTCACAGCCCCGAGGATTGTAGCTTTAATGTTTGCCATGCTGCTATCATGGAATTGTAGAGGTTGGAAGGAATCTCTGAAGAAAGTCCAACCCCCTGCTATAACAGTTTCCCTAAAGTAGATTACAGGGGATAGCATCCAGGTGAGTTCTGAATATCTTCAGAGAAGAAAACTCCACAATCTCTCTAGGCAGTGGTCTGCCCTCAAAGCAAAGATTTTTTTCCTCGTGTTTGTATGGAACTTTCTGTGTTCAGGTGTGTGCCCACTAACCTTTGTTCTGTTTCTGGGCAACACCCAAAAGAGTCTGGCCCCATCCACCTGACTCCTGTCCTGTAGATATTTATAAGCATTGAGAGGATCCCTCCTCAGTCTTCTCAAGGCTGAACACCCCCATGTCTCTCAGCCTTTCACCACATATGAGATGCTCCAGGCATCCCATCATCTTTGTGACCCTTCACTGGGCTCTCTCTAGAAGTTCCCTGTCTTTCCTGGACTGGAGAGCCCAGAACTAGACAGAGTATTCTGGATGTGGCCTCACCGAGGTAGAGTAGAGCAGAGGGGGAAGGCAACCTTGCACTTTGCCTCCCATGCCTCAATCTACTGGGACCATGAAATCCCAGGGAATCAAGGACTTGTATAGTTGTCATGAAGTACTTCTGAACAGTACTAAGAAGGTGTTTGTATGCAAACAGTACCTGCACCAATAGTTTGTGTGCTAAGAAGTCAGAGAAGGCTGGATAGAAGAAGTCACCACGCGACAGTGTTTCAATATTAGCATTCAAGTATAAGAAGGGTAAATCTGCAGTAAAGGAGGAAAAACGAAAGAAAGAAGGCTAGAAATAATGTTAGGTATCATTTTTTCATATCAGACCCAGCCATGCTCAGCAGAGCACTAACAAATGTTCATCGGTATTAAGCCTTACAATACTGTATTTTTTTTCATATCATTAGCAAGACAGCCCAAGTGGTTCCCTCCGACAAAGTGTGGTGCTTCTGGCTAGTGATTTGCTCAGCCAGCTCAGTTCAGCTTTGATGTTTATTTACATGCACAATATTGTGAAATTGTTATGCTGCGAATGGAGGTACTGTGAGCCATTAATCTGCCCAATAATACTGTCGTAAGTAGGCTCTGACCCTGTGGTCTGCATAAGATGGGCAGATCCTCATGCTGGGGCAAAGCATGATGCAGGCTGGAGGTCTTACACAAGTGGCACAGCAAGGATGAGCTTACATTTCCGACTGCAATTTCCCAAATGTTTGTTTGTTGATCTCTTTCCCAGAGAACTGTGTTTGGCAATCCATGGACCAGCACACCAGGACTCCCACAAGATAGTGTGATAGTGGCCAGGCTCTTTTATGGGAGAGATGGAATAAGCAATGTAGGTTATTCTCCCCTCTCCAGATGCTTCTGCAGAGTCATCTTTTCTCTCAGGAGGCAGCCTGGCAGCCTCCTGACCTTGCCAGCAGCCAGGTGAGGCACTACTAGCTTAGAAAAGACAAGCATTGCATTTCTGTCCTGCACAGCATTCCCAGCATAGATTGTGTCAGCAACGTCTCAGCACAGTAAAACTTGGGGTAAATACCTCCTGGAGATGGAGGAAATGAGTTGCAGCTCTGGAATAATTGTTTCAGGCTATCTGCTGACTCAGGAAATCATATCTACATCCGACAAAAGCTGTTCACATCTCAAAAGTATTTTATTGGGCAGTAAAAGGAAGAGAATAATTCAAAAACAAGCCTGAGCCTGGTATAATCAGATAATTCTGAAGCTGTAGCCACAAACAAGACCAACTTGCTTAAATATAGCCTATTTCTCTTCTCATGAAATTATCCATATCTTTGTTATATTACAGTAAAACTTACATGTCTTCATCTATGTACCCCTGCAGCCTTCTGCATCTTTTCATTTACATCACTTATTCCTGTGTTTCCAATCCTTCATGTTTTCTAGAGAGAGTGCCTGAAGTTTGAGAAATATTGGAATAAACTAAACTGGGTTTTATATAATACTTATTCTTGTCACATGTGTTTTTTCCTTCTCCAAGTTTACAAAGGCCAGACCAGGATTAAAAGATTTATCTTCACATTCCTAAAAGCAGTGCAAAATCTTCCACCTACATTAGCAGGCAAGTTATCTTTGGATATCATGAACATAAAAATATATTTTAAAATACAAATCAAGTCTGAATCAGCTCAGGTAAAGGGTAGAATCTTGGTAACAGTACAGGTGCTTCTCAAGTTCCTTCAATTTATTAGAAACATAAGAGACGTAAACTCTGAGCTGGCAGAATACTTTCAGATGAAGAGACTTTCCTTTTTTGCTTTCACCTTTTTTGGACATCGTCATGACATTCAAATATAGATGTGAACTACTTGGGTTTAAGAGGAAAGAAATTATCATAGAATCATAGAATGGCCTGGGTTGAAGAAGACCATAATGATTATCTAGTTTCAACCCCCCTGCTATGTGAAGGGTCTCCAACACTAGACCAGGCTGCCCAGACCCACATGCAGCCTCGCCTTGAATGCCTCCAGGAATGGGGCATAAATTATGAGCAAATATCAACTTATCTTAAAACCAAAGAGAGGTATACACTGAAATCTGCAATTCTGAGTTGTACACTCATTTAAAATGAACGAATGCATTACCACATTGTATTAGTAACTTAGCAAGAATCCTGCATGCACAAGTGGTATTTCCTCTTCTCGGTACCAACAGATTTCACAGTGCTTCCACACTGTATAGACAGCATTGCTGCTTGTACCCCGTAGGAAGCAGGGGTGAGCTTGCACTCACACCCTGGCATTGCCTACAGAAGTTGGACTCCAAGTTGCTGCAGAAGCTTGAGAAATCTTCTTTAAGGCATCAGCTCAGCTCCTTAAACTCTGAAGAAGTCCTGGACAGCCTGAGGTGCACCAAGAAGTTGGCTGTGATCTGGAGCCTATAAGAATCTCCCAGTGTCCTTGCACCACTGGGTGCTCTGGGGTCCCTAGGAAAATGCAGCCTGCCAGGAGATAAGCTTTTTTCCCCCATGTATTTGCTTGTGGCTGTTGTTTAAACCTTCAACTGAAACGATCAACTTGTTCAGGCCTGAGCTGTGATGCTCTGTCTCCACAAAAGGCCCCAAAACTTCAAAGGATCAGTTTCTGATGGATCCAAAATCCTAAAAAGAATTGGTTGTCCCTTTTTTTCTCCTGGCTTCAAATGGAGAAGACAGAACTCGAGGAGCAGGGTGGGTCATGCTGAAGACCACATCTGTGGAGAGGAGGGCAGGTTTCTCCTCAGGGTTGGGAGGGACGAGTGGAGATCTTCAGGCTGAAGGACGGTGCTGTCTCAGGAGTGAGCAGGTTACAAAGCACACATGGATAATTCGAACTGGAGTGGTTTCCAACCACGGTGCCCCAGGGCAGCTTTCTGCCAGGACACAGAGCCTGTGAGGTGGAGATCTTCAGTTGGGGGCTGTCAGCTGTTCCCAGAGGCATTTTGCTGTCACCTACACTGCACCCATGCAAAGCGCCTGAGCCTGAGCTTCAACACATGCAGTGTTCACAGCAAATTATCTAGGGCATCTAGTATCATGTGTATGCTATTTAATGTGACTTTGCTGGCTTTCTGCTGGCTGCAAGAGCATGGATGATGCCAAGTCTGCAGCTTGCTGATAAAATGCTGAGCCATCAAAAAATGTTACCACAATTAGACTGGTGCCCTACAGCTGTATTTACTGCACTGCTGAAATACAGCTTTGGTCTAAGAGAACCCTAAGCTTCCTGCTCATTCAGCAGGGAAAAATACACATTTTTGGAAAGCTGTTCTCATCCTATGAGAAGTTTCTGAAGAAAGGGAGTTAAAATGTCTCCTGAGTGCACTTCTTCTATGTTATTGCATACAAAAAAAAAACCCCAGGTTATCAGTTCAGCCTGCAAAAGCCAACTTTCAGGCAGGTGAAGCCTGCTGAGGTTGGGTCCCCTGAAACACTTAACAAAGCTAGGCAAATGCAGCTGGTTTTGGGGCAGTCTTTACACTGAGCTCAGAGGATTTGATTTTCATTGCTACCAGATTCTTGGGCAATCACTGAAGACTGTCATATGCAAGTACATCAGCATGCCCTGCCCTCCTGATATGGAAATATTTTATTTTTTTCACTTTAAACTATCCATTTGAACTCATTTCCAGTCTTCTGTTACTAGTGGGATTTGTAATGATTGTTTTCAAAGCAAGTAATGAGGAAAATAGTCCTTGCCAGTATCCCTTGTGGGAGTGGTTGACATGAATTATTCTGTTCATGTGCAAATTAAGTAGCCACTGTTCTTCTGTGTGCCAGACATCTTCTGTGTTCAGCAGCGTACATGAAACATGTGAGTACAGGTTGTACAACCCAATATCCTATGTATATGTATACATACATACATATATATGTATATATAAATTCTGGTGAGCACATAGCAGAAATTGATTGTTACGAAGGAGAGAGAAATTGGCAGCAATCTCAGCCCTTGCTTGGATCCATTTTCAATAACTTGAAGCTTGTCAAGATCTGTTTTCAACTTGCAGGGTGATCTGAGAGTGCTAGAAATGCCTCCTTTGCCATCTATTCTGTGGGTTTCAGTGCTTGTTTTTACTCCGACTGCAATGGGATGCCAGTATCAAGACAGCTTGTCTCCTTTTTCTGAGTTGTGGGGCAGGAATTTGAGTGGGTGAGGTCTGAGGAGCCGTTTAGACTTACAGTTTTGAAACTTTGTCTTCTTTAGATCTTTACTTTTCCCTTCATGTGTTTCCATTCACACCTGAATCATTCATTATACTGGCAAGCTGGGAAGATCCCTCTCTTCTTCAAGGTAACCACACATTTCTGAAGTAAATTATAGGTTTGGAGATTATAGAAATTTGTCGTCTAGGCACACACCCTGGCTCCTTTCCTTTTCCAAAGCATGTAATAATGATTTGTTTTTCTTTTTTTCCACACAGCTAATGTATACCTAATGTGGGAACAGTTGTTTTTTTTTGTTTTGATGGAACATTAAAGCAGGCTGTGTAACAAGGGAGGAAGTCTGAGAAGTGCCATTTTACTTTCAAACACAGCTTTGAAAATAAGTGGCGAGTCAAGTGATGGTGCTGCATTGCTGTAATCCCCTCTGTGATTTTCTGCTGGACTGTCAGTTTAGGCATGGATTAAGCATTTAACAAAAGCTCAAAAGCCCCATTTGAATCTTGAGCTTGAATGCTCCTGTCCAAGTTCACCTCTCCTTTCCCACTCTGTGATGCTTTCAGCACAAGTTCTGTGTTCACTCTAGGAAAGGACAAAATGGCCACTGCCAAGTTATTTTGACTCAAAGCAACGTCAAAAATAGCAGGCTGGCCTCTTCTATGATACTGAAGCCATGAAATGCATTCTGCCACTCAAATGTAGTACGGATGGCTTCTGGTGGGATAGGAGGATGAAAGCATGATGCTTTGTTGGGAAATGCTCATGTTCACGGTTATCACTCTCTTATACTTCCCAGTCTTTCGTGTCTCATACATAAAGAAATGTAAACGGTTCACCCCATTAATTTAAGTGCAATACAAAGCTGAGCACCCACTGTAGACACTTTGACAGTAGATGAGCTGTCGTACTGCTAGATGACGAGACACTGAAGTGCAGTGGAAAAAGTACTAGATGTAGAGAAAATAATCTGTGCTTGCTAGTAAGTCTTGTTCTTAGTCTCTTGCAAGCAACTGCAGAAAGCATTGGTCTGCCAGCTCTCTCACTCTTGTCTGCCAAACTTGGCCTTGGCACATAGGAGTGATACATAAAGGATGAGGGCCAGGGCACAGAGAGAAGGAAATGAAATGTGAGACTGAGGAGAACCTTTGACACTGAAAATTTCTGAGGAAAAGTTTTTACTTCATTTTGTTCTCCACAGAAGAATAAACACACACACACAAAGGCGAAAAGTAGTGGAAAAGTCAAAGGAAGAATCAAAATCACATATAGAAAAAAGTAGTTCTCTTTTACATTTTTTTCTTATCAAATTTATTGACTAAATAAAAGTTTCTATGCACAGCTTTATTTGAGAAACTCACTGTCTCTGTAAGAAAAAAAGAGCAAATTAAAAGACATTACATGTCTTGTTGGAAAAATGTGGAGGAAAATAGGGAATGGGCTGAGATTAAAAAAGACAGCTGAAACAGGCAGAAAATAAGTCTGTGACCAGGACATTCAGGAAAAAACAAACGCTGCCATATCTGGTGATGAAAATTGGGTATATGAGCCCCATCCTCTGCACCTAAGATTCTGGAAACCTGAAACTGTGAAACATGGGATTAAGGGAAAATCTGAATCCACCAGCAGCAAGAGGTTTGCTATTTCTCTGCTTGTTAGCCCCCAGCTTTTGTTACAGTGAAATTAAACAGGCTATTTGAAGCCCAGAGATAAAAGAACATACAGCATGAGGCACAATTCTTTTCTTCACTTCAGCAAATAATTGTTTCAAACCCTTTATTCCAGAAAATGGACCCTTCTAATCCTTCTTTTGGAGCATCTGTGATGACCTAGATGCATTTGCTAATTGCTGTGTAATGTACTGAATGTATTTATTAGGTTAAGTTCATTTAACAGGGGTGAGATAAAGGTTTTATTAAAGTTTGTTATACTCAAGGATGAAAATTGCAGCCCTTTCTTCCCCCGCTCTCTCTACATGGATAAATTCCAGAAAATACATGCTGGTCCCCTCCAGTATGAGCCATCCACAGATGCATGTTTTCTTTCTATAACCAGCTGTAGCTAATTGCATCAGTGCCGCCTCTACTGCTGCACATGAAAAAGAAACCTGTAATTTATTGCAACAGACCATACTATTTCTGCTGTACATCTTGCCCATTCTGTCATTCCAGTGAAGGGATTTCTCATGGTAAATTGGCAGTTCAGAAGTGGAAAACAACCTTGCTTAGAAGAAAGCTTTCAAAAACACCTCCATATGTTCTATCCAGATATTGATAAAAGAACAAACAGAAAACATATTGTTTATCTGTAGGACCATGATTTCCCATCAGCTACAGATACACTGAGTCAAATTCATACCTCATGTACCTTTTTTGTAGCCAGCAGAAGTACAACACACATGATAATAGCCCATTCATTTTATTATTGCTTGAATAGCATCATGGTGCCTTTGAAAACATACGTAGGTGAGGTGGTGCAAATTAGTGTCAAAAACAGTGGAGCTATGCCAGTTTGTACCAGCAAAAAATCTGGCTCCAGTCTCTGCCTCAGGGAACTTATGAATCATAATGTAATTCTAAGTAGATGTACTGGCTGTAAAATCCAATCCTGTCTTTAATAGCAGTGAGGCAGGAGAAGGCGAAAGGTGAGCCCTAACCTACTTTCGAGAGGGTCATGTCAAGGGCACAGAAAAAGGCCTTTTAATTGTTCTTAGAGCTTTGGGGAATGAGACTGTAATGAAAGGCAGTAAAATGTTAATTACAACTACATTGCTGGACTTAGGAATTAAACATAATTTTGCTCAAACCTGCGGTTTAGCAGCATGAAAGCTTCAGGGACTGCCTTGGTGCAAAGACTTCCCACCCCTTCCTCTGTTATCAGTGCCATCAAAGTCTAGCTACTAGCGCTCATGTAGCTATGTGTGGAGCTATGCTGTGCAATGGATCAAGGAACTGCTCCAGGTTAAAAATAACCCAGGAAAAAATAAACTAATTAATAAGCTTATGGAACATACACTTAATGGCAGAGGTTTTGCAAAATGCTGGGAGAGCCTTATAGAGCTGGCATTATATAAGTGTTAAGTACTTAGTAATTCTCAGCTATTATTATGCAGTGCTATTTATTACGGAGGGCTCAGCCTCTTGTTTGCATCAAGGTGGACATCAAAAAGACTCTACACACAGGCTGTGAAGCCAGGTGGCTGCCCCACAACTCTGCCTCCTTTACTCACTGAGGCTGGCTTGCTTAGACTTCCCTGTGGCCCAGACACAACTCCCTGCCCTAGCCTAGCAGCTGTAGAGGCTGAAGCCTCAAGTGTTAATTGCTCTATTACATTAATGTGAAACTAGAGGGATGGAGTGGAAAATCACAGCCATTGTCTTTTCATTTACCCTAATTGACCAAGAGACAGTGAAAGAGTGGCCTAGAGAAAGCCTCTTCTTATAACACATTTGCACTAGTTAGGAAATTTCACAGAGGGATTTTTAAAATTCTTTACACCCCTTATTAATGCAGCTTCAAAGCTATCACTAAGATAGCAAGAGGATTTGTACCATTTTTAGTTAGTAACAAAAGGCAGTGACTTCAGCTGTACAACTGAATTCAGGGAGCAGATCTGCAGCTGACAGTAGAGAAAACCCAACATTGCTATGGCCTCAGCCATGCCCAAACCTCGAGGGCATTCTCCCTTCATGTGCTGTGTCTGGTCCAAATAGCAGAGGGAAAATGGACATCCTGTGGGATGAAGCAAAATTTGTGGCTCATACTGTGTCACTGCAACCCAGAGAGGTACACTGCCGTGGGACGCATCCAAGGGTTGCCCTTCCAACAAGAAGAATGTTCTTTGAGCACGGCCCTCAAGAGAAAGATTTTGCATTTAAAGAATCATGAAAAATGTGACATGTGACTTCATTCTTGTTTATCTCTGTATACATATTCTTTTTCCCATGATCCTTGAGGTCTCTTCCAACCCTGGCCATTCTGTGATTCTGTGATCAAAGCCTGAATGTTAACTGAAGCAAGACTCCATTAGCTTCAATGAGAAGGCTTTTTTTTCACTTCCCAATAAAAGCTAAGGACTTTTATTTTTATTTTTTTTTCCTGCACAAGGATTAACTGGGCATAGTACACTCCACCACTTTGCTGTAATCCATTCCTATGCCCATTCTCCACCTATGCAGTGTGGTGATGGAAAAGCGGGGAGAAGGAGACTTCAATTTCTCCCATGCTAATTATCTCAGCTGTGCAGGCCTAGATCTGTGCCTGCAGGTGACAGACCATGGAGAAGGCAGCACCAGCTGCCTAGGGTGTTGGGTGTTGGGTGGGCATGACATATACAGGCAGGACATGCTGTTGGGCTTGCTGCCCTCAGTTTCAAGGTGGCCTTAGATTCACAGAATGATTCCAATTCCAAGTGCTACATCCCAGTAAATACAGTGCTAATATGACTCATTGAGTATAGATCAAAGCTGTATACAGAGAGATTCTATGCTAGTAGAAGCGAAGTCAGATGTTGTTCCAACTATGCAAATATATTTTATGCCCTGATGCATGTCCATGGATGGCTTGTGCATGCTACAATTAACTGAACAGTTCTGCCATGCAATTTTTGCTCTCCTAAGAAAATGGGAAGAGGATAATATGAAAGTTATGTTTATAGCATATATTACATCAGACTGTCTCCTTAGTGCATGCAAGGCTTTTCTAATTACACCTAGAGACAGGCTGCAAATTCAGCTCTTTCTTTGCAGTAACATACTTTTTGTTGTTTAACAGATTTCTTTCTGTTAGAGAGGTTTGTGATGGAAAAGGTTGAATTCAAAGCTGCTGATTTAACCAACACAGAATAGGCCATAGTAGTTTCTCAGTTTGTGTCAGCTAATCTCTGCTGGTTCTCAAGTCAAAGCCTACCAAGCGTCCTTGACTATTTTTCAGAATGCAGTTACACAAATATTTTCTTCAATGTTCTGCCCAGGATAGGAAGTTTCCGCACTTTTCACCTACTCACTTGTTTGTTTCTATTCCTGTGCTGCTCTTTGCTGTCTCCTTGGTGTCAACTGGCAATGAAATTGCTGGTGCAATTTTCTGTGGGCCCATGCTGTAAAATAATCATAGCAATGATCATGGTTAAAAAATTATATCCTCCACACACTGTGATCTCAGGTGTGGAATCAGCCAAAATTAGAGATGTCTGCATGCAGAGAGCCTGAAGAATATGTTTTAGTAGAGGTTCATGTTGTCACTGACAGCATCAAGATGCATGAGAGAAGCATAACCAACCATACATTTACAGTGTTTTGTTCTACATAACCACAAAACTAATGCTTTGAGTTTGACCTCATCCTCACATTAAACCAACAAATGTGACTAGGAAGCGCATGGGTTTCTAAGATACCCACTCACTCAAATTTACATTTCAGATGACTCTTAATTTTGCTGTGTGGATTTAACCCTGCAGATGCAGGAAATATACAGAACAGAAGAAAGCTTTTGGGATAAAGCAAAGCGCAAGGCCAGCTTGGGCATGGAGACCTTCTCAGGATGTGCTGTGACTAGGTGTGTGAATATAGGTAGGCCTATTTATGCCTGACTTAACTGGTGATCTAGCTAAAAATAAGCCTGCAATAGAGAGTATACAGCAGGTGAGATATCTGCGTGGCCCAGTCCCCTGAATGGGGGTTTAGTTTGTCATAGGAAGATGCATTTAGTTTATCTTCAAGCATGCTGCATATACAGGCAAGCTGCAATCCTATTTTTATCTGAGTGTGCCCACAGCCTCAAATCTCATCATTCCATCTTCAGGATGAGGTGGAACTAATGCAAATAGGTCATGACTTGTTTAAGGGTCCTCTTTACTCTGCAGCATGTTTACACCAAGGAAGAATTAATGTACCTTTTATCCTTTAAGGAATTCTTTTTATAACTTGTAAAATAACTAATGTTATGTAAAGATAGCAAAAATAATGTAAAAAGGTAGCTAAAAGGTTGATACGACCCAGGGTAAATATGGTGATGATTATGTGTGGAATATAAATAACTTATATGAAGGGTACTAATACATAAAATGCATATTTTTCTTTAAAGAGAGATGAGGAAAATATTTACTACCTTATTAAATCAAAAGAAATATGTAATTAAAAAGCAATCACTAGCTTCAGAGCTGCAATAAGCCTTTTTATTAGGTATTAATAATTTTATAAGGTACTGGATTGCTGGAGGGCTAGGACCATATGAGTTGGTAATAAACCATCTTGATGCATCATGTTCTTTCAGTTTTGCCAGTGAGACATTTGCTGTGCAGGCACTATGCATGAATGTTACACATCCAAACTAAAGCAAATGAAAATACCCTGCTTACCCTAGAACCCCCTTACCAGGATGGGCAAACAAAAAATTGAGGGCACTGATTTAAGGAGAAAATATGTGTTTTGATGCGTGTTCATATGATGAAAATGTAGCACACAGTAGTGCTGATTCCCTGGTGAAAATCTGGAAGCTGTCTCTAACACCTTCTAAATGCAGGTGGGGCTATGAGGGCTTGTTTTCTCTGTTGGACATTACAGCCACTCTTGCTGGAGCAATATACATATATATATGTATGCTGGGACTTAGATGATACCACTGTCATATGCCATATGGAAACCACTGAGATTTCATATTAAGCTCTAATTCTCACCCTGAAAAAGAGTGAAAAATCGAACCATTCTAATGCTAGATCCAAATATGCTCTGTGTAGTCCATTACTGCTGACAGCTCCTAGGAAAAGAAATGAACATTGAGAGCAGATCCCACACCTCCCATCTTCTCCACTTCCTCTGACAATGAAAGCAGATCTGCACACGTGGGCCTTCCTCATTCTGGGAAAACCATCCCCTGGTTTTCCAATGGGATTATGGCTCTTATATCCAAATCTGTTAGCAAGATGACATCAATGAATTTGAAATGCTGTTCTGATGTTAGTGCTTCTCTAATTAGCAATGTTTGAAGTAGCTCTACCAAACTAAGCACATCCTAACCTCAAGCCAAAACTCAATCCAATCCTTCTTTTGAAAAAATATAGTTGCCATTATTTTCTTTGTCAACATTACCTTTCTGAGCACAACTCACAGCTCCCAAGAAAGAAGTCATCTATAAGCACCTTCTGCTTCAAAACAAAATAAGCTTGTATAAATTTAATCCTCAAAATATTTCTGCAAACATTTTCACCTTTGACTCAATAGTTTCAAGAACATTTTCAGCTTCTACAATTGACTTAACAATATCCTGATAGCATGACACATACTACAGAGCAAAGGAGTTCAATAACAACTCCTGTACCTCCAAATCAGTTCTATCTGTGGGAGGACTGTAACACCAACAGCAGTAGAGACATCAAAGAACCAAAAACTGCGTTTTGGACTTTCCATTATGGCAGCAAGTGGGACGCTCTAGGAAAGTTTTCTCTGAGACTTTTCAAGTTACTTTCAAGTTGATGTATTTCAGTATCTATTCTATGAATAAATCTTTCCAGGACTATGTTCATAATCTGGTTAGCAATAAAAACTCACTCAGAAAGGTAGAGAAGCAGAATAGATGCAGAGTAGTTGAGTTTTAATAGTATCAGATCAAGAAGAAAACTACACATATATGAAAAAAATACAAAGCTAAGCAAATCTGACTGACAGAAGTGGAAGGAAACGACAACCTGTCTGCTGTGCAGTCACAGAAAACTATATTTTGATGAAGTAGCTAAGGGTAATATGATTTATAGATTAGTTGGTGTATATTTTTCTCTCCTTTGCTGTGGTGTGGTAGGTATTCTTCCAGTAGTTTAACTTTGATAGAAATATTATATGTTTTAGAACCTTTTTGTCATATAGTCTTATTTGCTTACATGTATGTTTTAAGAACAGCAAGCTTTATCATCTTTGTATATGTTGCTTTTAGAGAGGAGCTTGCTTCTTTTCTCTTTCAGAAATTTGGCATAGATGTGGCAGTCTTGACTACAGATAAAAATGAAGCAGCAATGTGTGCAAGAGAAAGTGACCCACTGTCCACCATGTGAGGTTTGCTTAACTGGCAGATTTGTGTAGATCATGGAGAGTCAGCAATCCTGAATCAGCTAGATTCCGTTTAATTGTACAAAGCGTGGCATCCCCTGGTAACTCTTTGTTATTTATGATTTCTTGACCTATATATGTTTTTTAATAAATTCTATGTGAATATTCAAACAGTGTATATATGGAGATTAATATCTTAGACAATTAGTCACTTAGCCAGGTTACAAAACCATGCATGAGTGCATATGAAGATGTGCTCTTCAAGTAACCAATGGTATATAATTACATGACAATCATTGTGGCAAACCATACACAATTGTTCAAACCATTGTATATGTTTTTTCCATAAAAAGAAATAGAAAGGAAAATTAAGTTTTATGACTCTGCCTTTCACCATATTGCGTTGTGCTACAGAAGTGCTCATTTGATGGCTAAGTCATCTCTCCTCATCCTTGGATATTTTGGGCCATTATTCATATTAATCATTAATACTCTCAATAATATAAAGGATTATTAGTGCTAAAAATACTTAACAACTATGCCAGAGGCAAGGTTATTTTCCAAAATCATAAGAAGGAATTTACTTTTACTTTCTGAATTCTCAAGTTCATTCCAATCCTCCTCTTTAATTCAGAGGCTCTTCACAGAACTGCAGTAGATTTGCCTTTGAAGGCAAACCATAGAATCTTATAATGGTTTGGGTTGGAAGAGACTGTAAAGATCATGCAGTTCTAACTCAGTGCCACAGGCAGGGCTGTCACCCACCAAATCAGGCTGCCCAGAGCCACATGCAAACTGATCTTGAATGCCTCCAAGGATGATTTGCCTTCAAAGGCCTCACCTGGGGAGTTTGAATAAAGTACCTTCAATCTCTGATGATCATTATTCATTTGACCTCTTTCAGAGGCTCTGCAAAGTAAGCCTGCCTCCTCATTGATTGATAACAAAGCCTGGATAAGTATCTCAAATGTGCAAACATCTATACACGGTCAGACAAAACTTCCTCTGAGTGAGAGATTCGCAGACATGATAGCTATCTTGAGACTGAAGTCACACATAATTGGATCTCTTTTTCTAGGGTACAGGAAAATATCCAGCAATGCTTTTGTGCTCTCTGCAATATTACCCAGGGAGTGAAGAAAGAAACTGAAAAGATTCTGTTATTTTATCACTGTTGTATTCTCTTTCTGGAACAATTACGATGTTATTGGCACAGATTAGTTCTTTACTGGGTCAACTGCATGGCAAATATTATTTGGTAATAATTGCACAAAACTGTAAACCTCATTGGAACATTTGCATTTCCTGATACTAAATTTGTGCAACTAATTTGACTCATTGCATTGTACAGATGTGGAGAGAGCTACTCAAGTCATACCTGTCTTCTTCATATTCTAGTAAGCATACTTATGACTAAAACCATGTAGCAACAAAACTTACTGGTAGACTCAGTCATACCACAAACTATCACTTAGTCTCAAATAAACTGTAGAATTTGACGCAATAATTCCTGCTGTGGAGGGAATTAATTCTTCCTTGTTTACCAGAAACATTTTTTTTCCTATTTATTATTGGACTGAACATGCCACATGTTAGTGAGAACAAGAGAAGAGCTACATAGTTCTTTTCCTACATGTTGACAAGTTAAAAGTTTCAGAGGTTCTCCCCAGCCATGGTTTATATTTAAGCATCCACAGAATTTCTTTCCTGAGGATCACAGACACATCCTTGATAAACAGGAACAAATAAACAAACTGAATCACATGTAATTGAAAACAAAGGTTATGATTCCTAATTAAATCTGATTAAAGTTTGTAAACCCCAATTGTATATCCTCAACCTGCTTTCTGTGATATTTTTAAAGTACTTCTAGAAGTTTTATCATTAAAAAAACACTCCCTCCCATTCCTCACCCTCCCTCTCCCCTCCCCCCAAAAAACCCAGTACTGCCAGGCAGAGTTAAATGTTTCTTCATTGTTTAGATAGTATATGTAAATCCCTTTCTCCTGGATAATGATTGAAACCATTGCAGGCTGATTATCCTTCCTGGCTGAACACCCTGACATCCTTCAGGTACAAGGACAACTAGATTTACTCATTACTATTTTGAAAACTTCTTTAACAACAGTGGAAACAAAGTGCATTTTATTCATAATTTCTGAAATACTTTAAGAATTTTCTTTTAGTGCCCCTTGTCACTATTTACTAGATACCCTTTGTGATTTAGCTGCCACATTAGCCCTCACATACCTGAAATACTCACAAATACCTACATATATTATCATTACTAAATAGTTGCTACTGCTAGTACCAATAACTTTGAGTGGAGTGCAGTCCCCAGCAAAGTAGAGAGTAGTCAAGAGCTCTAAGACCAGTTCAGATAACCATGGTCAAGGGTAGATAAGGTGTGAGGATATAGCAAGACAGTTCTATCCTTGAATGTTTCAGATGAAAACACAGGAAGAAACAATTTTCAGAAGTTTGCCCTCACAAATGTCACTAAATGGATTCCAGTGGTATTCTGATGGAGACTCATTTTCAATGACCAGAACCTGTGGACTTCATGCTAAGTGCAACCAAAGGCTTGTTTACATGAGTACACTTGCTGCTGAGAATGAGAATACCCTTAGGATAGTTCCTTCTTTCACTTTATTTCTTTTTTCGACACGTGTATAATGGGCAAGAGACAATTATGGCAAGTAATAGCCAAGGTAACTGAGGTCAGGGACACTTGTTGACCAAGGGACATCAATTCTGCTACATGACTAATTTGAGGTTTAAGAATTTGTTTTTGTTCCATGTTGAAATGAAACCAGAAATGCTCTATCAGTTGTGTGTACTGGTGAGATGAATGTGTCACTTTAATAAGTGGATGGGGAAGAGATGGGGCAGGCAGGTGTAAGACCTAGGTGCAGCTTCCTGCTCTACCAGATTGAAGATAGGGATTTTCTATCATACACTAGGGATTTGAACCTGTTTCTCCCATATGTTCATTCAGTACCACATCAACCAGCTCTGGAGACTTTCCTTTGCATCTTATCTTTCTTATTGCAACATAGATAGTTCAGTGCGATGTTCTGAGAATCTCTGAGAAAGCTTTTATATAAGATTTTGGATTCCTCTGCTTTTACAGCCTGCAAGAAAAATGATACTTTCATTACTACTGCAAATCAGATAAAAGTTCAAAATGGCAAAGGCATCTAATCATCCTAGGTGCACTTCTCCAAAGGTAGCTGTTGCAGTGTGTTTGCTGTAGAGTGCATGTTATGACAGAATTGTGGGTATGCTGCAGAAGTTCCCATAAATTCAAGGCACACATGCTAAAAAACTGGGAAGGGAACAACTGGACTTTACCAAGAGAATTAGGAGCACAAAACTTGCAAGGAGAAACTGAAAGAGCTGGACTAGTTTACCCCGGGGAAAGAGAGGCTATGGGATAATCTAGTAGAAGCCTAAAATTGCCTAGAGGGAAGTTGCAATGGAGACAAACTCAACTTAATAGCCTCAGACTTTAATATGTGGCAAAGGACCCAAGATACAATTTAGCAAAATAAGTCCAGACATTAGGAAAAATGTTTTCTTCCATCAGCAAAATGGTGCAGCACTTGACCTGGTCACCAGAAAAGTTCCATCCTTCATGAGGTGTTCAAGACCTGGAAAGACAAAACCAAGAGTGATCTGATTCTGAATGGGAAGTAATCTTGCACAGAGTGAGAGCCTGGACTTGACGATATTTAGAAGCTTCTTCCAACCAATATTTCTACTATTCTATTAATACGGGTACTTTTTGAGGTAAATATGAGAGAAAACTCAGTTGTAAAGAAAAGAAAGAGAAGTTTAAAGCAGAGGGACGTCATCTGAGGATGGTGATACTATACTGAATTACCATTCAGAACCCTCAAAATGAAGAATATGAGATCTCTCAGTACAGAAAACTTCTTTAATTGTACTCTTGGGATTCTGTATGCTAAGTACATTGAGATACTATAGTATAACAGATGTAGTTGAAAACCTTCAATTAATTTACAACAGTGGTGCAACTTGGAAGACAGGGAAATGTCTAGCTCTTCTCCCTCTGAGACTGTCACAATTCCTCCAGCAATATTATCTCTGTTTATTTTTCAGTACAGCCAGCTGTGAGGCTGTGAGACTTACAAGGTGTCCATTCATTTGGATTACCAACAAAAATGGTTAACCAGGAGAGATGAGGACTAGTAGCACCCTCTTTTAGCTTAAGAAAATAGAATATGCTTGATAAGAAACACTAAGTTGGTCAGGATAGTCAAATGTGTATCCAGCTTCAACAACATGTTGGTTATTTCACATTCACACCTGCAGAGTTATAAATGATCATGCCACCAAATTCATAAGAAGTGCTAGGCTATTAAGGGATCTATCAATGCTCTGACATCTCAGAATGACATTTCTGATCACAAGATGACATAAAAATCCTTGTTTGGACTTTTTGACAGTGGATTAAAATTGAACCATATAATCTTCAGGTTTGTAGATAAACTTACATGTTAGGAATGTGTTGAGATTATAGTGGAAAATTAACAATTATGAAATCAATTCAGGGCCATTGCTTCAAACCAGCCATGATCATTCCAAAATGTCATTCCTCCAGCAGAATCAGAGAACACAGAAGATCCAGGCAGCATGAATGATCCTAGCTATCTTTTTCTCTGCCTTGAACCACAGCATTTTCCTCCTGCATGTGAAACTACTATCTGTGTTGATGCCTACCATCATGTACACATGTATTTATCTACTTATTATTTGATCAGTCCAGTTACATATTTGTTATTTATTTGTTCTCACCGAGGCAGTTGCTGTGTGGTGGGTTGATCTCCAGAGTGTTAGGTGAATTACCATCCAAGGAGTTTATTTGAATTTGTGTATGTTGAGGGCAGACGTCATGAGAAAGCCACAAGATTATCCTTCATGTAATTGTAGTTTGAAATAGGTTGTCACTGCGGCAAGTATTTGTGTCTTTCTGTAAGGATAAACCACATCTGATAAAGATGACAATCACTATGGTGTTAGAAGGTTAACTGAAAAGGAGGAGGATCAGTGTGAGTCATGCCATCAGGAGAAACAGTTCTACCCACTTATTTTATTACTTGGTGCTTCTCAAAAGGTGCTCCAAGACACAACTTGAAAGATGACTGGGTGCTGTTTGTGTGCTGTGGGATGCTCTTCATCTTCCACCAATAGAGGTGATTATTGAGGAAGCACATAACTATAAATTGAAGACAGCAAACTGGTAAAAAAAAAAAAACCCTCTTCCCCTGTGGTGTTTCCTGCTGTGGTGTAACAGCAGGAAATACAACGCAGATACACCTTTTCCTTCTCCCGTCTCTAGCTAGGACTAATCACTCTAGGAACTTCTTGTCTATTTTTTTTTTTTTTTTTTTTTTGCTGATTCTTTAAATCAGACAAGTTTCACACCTGGGTGGCATTCCATGACATCAGCCACTTGCTCCATGTTTCTTTCCACTGGAAAACAACAGATCCCATTTTTCTTTTATTTCTGTCCAGGGAGATAGCTACCTTCTTGTACAGATGGAAGGCAAAATTCATAGCATATGTTTTTCTCAAGGCAAGAAAGCAAGCAAATGAGGAAAACCTACTAATCTTCCTTAATTTGCAATTAGATTTTGTCCTGCGTTTTAAGGCCAGGATTCCATGGTCTTCAGAGAAGTTACAATATACGTGTCACAGATATATGACAATTTAGTCCACTATAATTACTGTCTCTCCTAATTGGCTCAGAATTTCCATGTTTTATTTAAAGCTTTTCCTTCATTTACTTTGCTGCAGGCTTTCGATCCTGCTAAATCAAGGTCTCCCTGCAAAGCTATTATGGATTTGGGAGGAAGTAATGGATGCTTCATCCTGGAGTTTGTATAGATTAGTTCAATTTCTTTTGGAACCTATTGTAAAGGAGTAAAACAGGCCAAACTAGAATAAGAATGATGTCTGCAGCAGATCTTGCCATCTCCACCTGTATTATGTTTTGTTTCCTTGAAAACATATATGGCGGGAAAATTATTTTCAAACAATACCTCTGAATTTCTGCAAGTACTTGCTTTTAAAAAAAATTCTTATTTTTACCCGAAGTAAAATAGTATAATATAAATATAGTAAATAATAAAAAGTGTTGGACAAATCCTATCCTTGTAATGTGGGTGGTACACTTGCATAGGGCACCTTGCATATTCAGTATTCACATAATTTCCCCTCTAAATTGACAGAGATTTATTCCAAACTAGCTCTGTATAATCCAACTCTATTTTGTCTCAGTGAACTGCGGGGATTAGTCAAATTAGTCAAGGACAAAGGAAGTTATAATCTGTCTGAAGGAGAGGCTGCCAGGTTGGATGATCTTTCCTACTGAAAATTCCCACAGGTCCACTTTGGGTTCATGTAGTGCACATAACACACATAAGGCCTACCTATCTGCAGCAACCATACTCATTCTCACTTCAGAATCCACCTTTCCCATGACCTCAGATAGTTCAAGATACCTTTACTTTATGCTGTAATTAAGTTATCTATACTTGAAATCTTGGTCCTTGTTCCTCCGGAGTCTGGGTACGTGAGGAATTGCTAAGCCAGCTCTAAATGGTGAATAAGATTCAGTCAGCAACAATCATGGCACACAGTTGGAGTCATTTATATACTGACCAAATAGATTCTTAACAGACATTTTTGCTTTTCTCTGTTGAAAATGTGATACAGTGCATATTAATCACCACTCACCCGGCACCAGTGGAGAATGGAGATATTCCTTGGGAAAGAGCAACTGGGTATCCTATTACTCTTGGACACTCTAAACTCTAGAGAGAAACTCTAAAAACTTAATGCAATTTAACTTCAAATCTTCTAATAAGGAATTAGCTTTGCTAGCTAAAATAAGCCACTAAAGATCCCTTGTTCATTCTGTACAAACTTGCAAGTATACACATTATATTATCACAATGACTTCAGGGTAAATCATGCTTGGGTTTCATGCTAAGAACTCATATGAGCGATCTGGTCTGTTTTGTTTTCTAGGCTGATCATCACTCAGGAGTAAATAGGCAAGTAGAGAAAATGCAGTACCATAGCATTACTGATTCTGTGGGAGAAAACTCAGTGTCTGCATAAGATTTGTTACCTGAATTGTCGACAGCCAAGAAGAATCTTTTAAGCATTCAGTAAATCTGTAGCACCTGCAGTTTCACTGCTTTCAGAATTAATTTCGAGAGAGAGATGATAAATTACTGCTGATGAATAGAAAATTACTAATGAGCAATTCTTCTTCATCATGATCTTAATGGTCCATGCAGCAATAGGAGGTGGTTGTATAATGAAGTACCGATAACCCACATGTAAATTCTGAGGAATAAAGGAGTAAATCCATTCTTATAATTCCACTGAGTGCAGAGGACTTTGTTTGGAACCATCAGCATATTGGTGAAGCTTGAATTTAACTTATCAGTCTTGATCAAAACAGAGCTAGTCATCCTGTCATGTTTATCTCACTCTAGCTTTACTGTAGTACGTACTCAATTAACTGTTTTAAAAAATTATGCAAAGGACCTGGAGCTCCAAAGAACCTATTTTATAAAAGATAAGTCCTCATCAGTTTTGAAATATCAGCATATTGTTATTCTGTTATTCTGGCTAGAAGTTTTTCAGAAAGAAAAGGTGTGCAGGAACAGGAACTTAAAAAGAAATCTTTATCACTGACAACTACCCATTAAAACACTTTTTCCATATTCTATTCTCAAAAACATTGTCAAAAAGGCCCCCAAAAAAGCACGAAACTTGTGCATTCTTTTCTTGAAATGCTTTGTGTTCCCACCCTAATTTTACCAGTGGAAATGACTATTTCCCAAGGGAAAGTTAGTGCAGTTTGGGACATGCCTGAATATAGCTGGTTAAAACCTCTACAGTCCAGTATGTATGTGTGTAAGTCACTGCTTTTCTGGAACTCCAGATAGGTTGCACAGCCTCCTCTTTGATGGTTTTATTTTTCTTAATAAAATCTTGGAAGAAGAACAACATCTTAACTGAGAGCTAGATCACAGTAGAAACAAAATGCAGATACGAGAAAGTCAAATCAGCTTTCAGAGCACCTCCTTTCCCACCTGCCTCCCTTCTCCATCTCAGATACCTCATTTACCTACACAAAGAAAGAACCTGACATCACAGGTATCAGTAATCTTTTCAGATACCTACTAGAAAATGGTCTGGTATCACAGTAATGCAAATGCGCAAAAAATGTGCAAAAACAGAATAGGAGATCTGAAAGCTTTAAAAAAAAATAAGGCTTTTTATAAACTTCCTTTAGTCTTCCTTCCTATCTTTCTCCAATTTCTCTAATTTGTTGATAGAATCAAGATTTTCTTTTTTACAAGTCTTGATACTACAGTACTGGAACATCTGACAAAAGGAGAGTAGGTGGAATACTGTAGCATCTGTCAACAGGAGTACTTCTTCCTGTCCCACTGGCAGATGGAGAAATACATATTTATATGGTCCTCGCAAAATCACAAAGTACGTCTGGGGCAGGCCTGGGAGAAAGCTCAGTGCTTGATTTCTTGTCCCGTGAGAAACCATTCCACATAACCATAGCCATAAGAGCATCCATTCTTGCTCTCCACTTAGTTTCTACATTCTTTCTTACATCACTCAGCATGTTCTCATTTAACTTCTCCACTCCCAAGCACCCTCCCAGATATGATAACTGTTCCATACTAAAGCCCTTTTCACACAAAGTTCTTGCCTTACTGTGTGAAAGTAGGAGTAGACCATCAAAGGGTGTTCACTCCTCTCACAGACCCTACCAGTCTATGGTTTATACCTCATGATTCAGATTTTTCAACAGTTTAATTTATCCTTGGATCCTTTATATTCTTTAATTGATCCTCGTGGATCACTGTAAACTGTTATACCCCTTCATTTTCTACTGTTGTCACTCTACAACGCTTTTGAATTGATTATTGAATTTAACCAGCCTTTTGGAAAATCATGTAAATTCAGTGTGCATTACACAAGTCAGAAGTTACTGTAACTTTCATTAGTAGGCCTCCTGAGGAATTGCACAGGAAAGAGAGAAGATTGAAGAGGTGCTTAGTAAATATGGCAGTGGAGAAAAAGCTCCAAGCCTCTATGAGTAAAGCTTTTTCTAATGTTAGAAATACAATTGCAGGATTGAACTGATGTAGAAGTGCCATCTGTGAAGTTCAACTGTCTGTCATGCAAGCTTTTTCCACAGAGTGGAAAAACTGGTTAAATTGCTAGCTGTCCTAAGGAAGCAGATGGTCTTGACTGCTCTTCATTTGACTGTTCTATATGCAGTTTGACAAAAAGTGACGATTTTGGGGTTCATAATTTATACTTTTTCCTCTCCTTTTTTGTCTTTTAAGGATTTTCCTCCAGCTTACCTTGGACTGCAGGGCTAAAAATGCAATTTCAGTAATGTTGTTTGAAGTTTTACCTGTCTTGGCACAACTAACTATATACATCACAAGGATTCATTCTGGTCCCACATTGTTTTAGCGCTAGTATAAGACCCACTTTCAAAACTCTGTAATCAGGAGGAAGAAGAAATCCCTGCTTATGACAAAAATGACAGGACATAATTCAGGGGAAAAAACCCACTTTTTTCCATCTTGACTTTTTCACCACACAGCATTAGAAAAACACGTGGTTTTGGTAAGAACTAATGCCTGAATGCAGAAGTTGTGGGCCTGATCTTGTTGGTATTCTAGTGCAAGGAATGGCCTTCTTGATCTTATAAAATGCCAAGCAGTCTTTCTTCTTTCTGAGAGTATGATATTCTAAGACATAAGTTTACCATTGATTTTCTGTGAATACGTGTACAAAATCACTCAAATGCTTGAAGGGAAATGAAGACAAAACATAAAAATTTAGGTGGATGGAATGAATTTTTTTGTAACAACTATACAGGCTATACTGCCAGTTTATTATGAATCCAGATCTTGGAGGCAATTAGTTGCATGGGACTTCTGGGTTGCATTTTTAATGATCAGTTTGTGTTTCTAGTCTTCACTGGTACAGAAGAAAGGTGAAAAGTTTGGAGAGAGTACACCCTAATGGCTTAGAAATTAGAATACAAATAAAAGAATGTAAGATTTTCTTAACGCCATTTCCTAGATTTCTCTGACTTTTTTATTTTTTAAACATTTGGGAGTGACTGTATCGTCAGCTCATCAAACTACTTTGCTTTGAACGTTGTGTAAGTTAGATTTTCAGGAGACTATACTGAAATGAACTATATTTTTCATATATAAAAAAAAACAAACAGACAGTTGTGCAACTGCAGACCAGCGACCTGTTTGAATCCGTCTTATCTTAAATATATCATTTGGAATGTCAACTCTCTGAGGTATTCTCCATCCTTTAATAGTTTCACTGAGAGTCATCCCTCTGCCCACTTACGAGCACAAGGAAAAATAGGAATTAGTGAATCACTGGCACATGATTTTTACATGGGAAAAAAAACATGTTGTTGCCCAGTGCACGCTTTTTTTCCCATAAAGAATAAAACATTGGGAAATGTGAACATGTGGGTGCTGCCCACAAAAATGCAATGAATTATTTTTCATTCTTTGCTGTTTTCTGTTTGAACACTTTAAACAGTAATAAAAAGTCCTACCAGTTAAATACTGCAGTGTAACACATACATTTTACTAATAAAATGTATGTACACTTACATCAATATACATTGCTTTAATACACTTTATTGCTACACTTAGATTTGCAGCTGTTAACTGCTCTAAGTTATTAGGAACTGTTGTTTCTGGCATTTGTGGCTTTTTTCCATCAAGTGTTACTTCCCTAAGCCACTTTATTAACATCAAAAGAAGGTGAATTATTTAAGGATTAGAATGAAACACCTAATAGTAACAATTGTTAATTGACTTCAGACTAGTATTTTGGCACTACTTAATATAGCTGTTGTAATAGTACTTTACAGTAGATGGTAGTCAGAAATAGCCATTGGACCCGCAAACCTATGATGGTCAAAAAGCAAATTCTTCATTCAGTGGAAAATTGAGCTTCCCATTCAAAATGGGAAGAGGAAGAAATGTAGGTACTTTTCAGTGGAGCAGAATCACAAGTCAGTGATTCATTAAATCCTGTTCTATCTTGTGCTCATCATTGGATAGATAGATGATTCTCTATGAAATTACATCTCCATAATTGTCCTTTTCCAAGATAATAAAAAATTCCAACAAGGTCTGATTTGTCAAAATTTCTGAGGAACATCCAATCCAGTATGAAAAAAGTCAACATCTTCAGTTTGTATAGAACACCTTCTATGAATGGCATTATCATATATTACGCATCTTCTGTATTTCACATTCTTAGCCTGCACTAGCATTTAGTTTTGAATTTCACAGAATCACAGAATCACCAAGGTTGGAAAAGACCTATAAGATCATCCAGTGCAACCATCCACCTATCACCAATAGTTCTCACTAAGCCATGCCCCTCAACACAACGTCCAAATGTTCCTTGAACACCTCCAGGGTCAGTGACTCCACCACCTCCCTGGGCAGCCCATTCCAGTGCCTGACCACTCTTTCAGAGAAGTAGTATTTCCTAAGTCCAGTCTGAATCTCCCCTTGTGCAGATTGAAGCTACTCCCTCCAGTCCTACCACTGGTTACAGGGGATAAGAGGCTGACCCCCAGCTCAATACAACTTGCCTTCAGGAAGTTATAGAGAGCAATGAGGTCTCCTATGAGCCTCCTCTTCTGTAGACTGAACAATCCCAGCTCCTTCCGCCACTCCTCATAAGGGTTGTGCTCCAGACCCCTCACCAGCAACATTTTTTTTTTCTTTGTGTGCCCAGGTGTCCACAAAGGCCAGTAGCATCCTGGCTTGTATCAGGATGAATTTGAATTCATCATTGAATTTTGTGTTTTGAAAACACTGAAACTTTTGCAAGAAAACTTTTCCTTCAAAAACATTAATTGCTGCATTTTGGAATAGGACCATCATACCATTAAAACTTAATGCCTCATAAAAGAATGCTGATACTTAATGCTGATGGCAGTAACCAACATGAAGGATCACAATTTATATATAGGTTTAGATGAAGTCAGTTGCGTCATCTTTCTATACTACTTTGCAGTGTAATTCATCCTGTGGCTTGAACCAGTTCAAAAATGGTAAACCTGAATACTACTCTGCTTCAGTGAGATGTGCATGGTGCACAGGCAGTATAAGGGTCTGCTGAGGGCTCTCTGGAGAGTTTAATGAGTGTTTTATTAGCCCTGCCTCCTGCTTCCAAGGAGTGCAAGGTGGAGTTTTTGAGGCTGGATGACCAGTCACTTGTAGCAACTCTGTGGGAAGGTTGAGCTCGTTGCTGTAAAATGTTCTAGCTGGCTTTGTAGCATGATCTACCTGGTAAGGCTCTGCAAAAGCCACCAACTGCAATTTGCATAGGTTTTGGAAAATTGAGCTAGTGTACTCACTTTGCAGTACTGTGGGACATCCCCTCTACTATTTGTACTCTTGAGTTTCAGTATGGTGTGAACTTTAAAACTCAAAGTGAAACAGGCCATAGACATGCAGACGTCATTGTTGTGTTACTACTGGTACAGACTGAAGAATCTTCAGTTCCAACCGGAGGCTTTGCAGGAGCCATTTCCAGATTCTGCAAAGGGGAGGCTTTGGCCAGTGATGCTGCTATGGGTCAAATGCCTGCCTCCAGCCCTGTATGCTTACAGGTACACCCCATAGCTTTTACAGCATTCCTGCATGTATATATTTGACTTCCCTGAAGATGTGAGCTGTGTGGAGGAAGAAAATTTAAAGACTGGGGAAAATAAGTTTGATAGAGTCTTTTCCTAAGTCATTAGAAATGACAAGGATTTCTTGTACAGGGATTAAAAATAAAGTAGATTCAACATCTCTGTGTTCTGAATAATTTTTACAACTTAGGTAAACACAAAGATACTTTTTAGTTTGTGGAAGTCTCATTTTGTTTTATATATCAAAGACTCTGAAATGCTTTATGATTACCTTGAGGTAATCTACAACTGTAGTGGGTTTAAAAAGTAATGAGATGACTTTACATTTAAACTATGATTTTGTGATCCTATGATTCTATGAAAATAGTTTTGAATTAAGAATTTCTGATAAAGACATAAATATGTCATAAATAGGGCATTAAGAGACAGGCGTTGAAGAAATAGTTTTCTTCATAGATATCCAGTAAATATTAAGTGAGTAAGAGAAAAACGCACATAAGTTAAATTAAATTTCACTGAATTTTAAGATTTTTTTTTCTAGCAAGACAGCAGAGCAACTATTTTGATTTTCAGTTTCTGAACAAGTATCAGAACTGTTACCAATGAAAGGTATTGAATGAAAATGCACATTATGATGAAAAACTCTTTTTCATAGAAATGCAGAATGTTATGATGATGTTTTCCAGAAGTACTACCTTATTGTCTAAAAATCGAATTCCAGTTTACAGATAATTCTTAAAGAAGTTAATGTGACAAATTATTGAATTTCCTCTTCTACTGCTTCATCTTTTCCTTACTCTAGTTCCACAACAATTGCAACAGTTGCTTTTTATTCTATTCCTCATTAAAAAAGGCAGACAAATAAAAGGAAGTTTCACTAGTAGTGGAGAATACCAGACTTTCCAGCTTGTTAAGTGAGAATATTCTACAATTGCAGAGAGAACCAACTCATAACTAGAGTCATTGTTTTTATTAGAGAAGACCCTCAACTTAGTTTTCAGAATAAAAGAACAAATTTTCAGTAAATATATGTGCACGGTTTCTCTGATTTTTTCTCTGTAAAGATCTGATACAGAGTTAAACTCCTGAACAGAGTATTTTCAGCATTTGTAGATGAATATGTCAGATCTGCATTTTGAATTGAGATAGAGTAGTTCATCTTACTGAATTGCTTAAGTCAGTCAAGGAAAGCTTACCCATTAACTCTCACCTGTAGGATACAATAAATATAAAAAAATTCTGCCTACTCAAATGCTTCACAGGATACCATATTTACTGCTATGTGATCAGTGGAAAGAAACAAATCTGAATTCTTTTGATACTCAGCACCTTATCAGAAGAAAAGGCCATTTCCTGCTTCTAATTCACTTGTTTTTTAGTAACTAACTAAACATGTCTCTGGTTCTTGTGCTGATTGCAGAACTTTGGGGTCCTGTAAGTAACTCTTGCTGTGTTTGTTCTTTCCAAAATTACCCTCAACTAAATCATTAACAGGGTAACCACATCTCAGGCCTGATTTCAAACAGAGCAAGTACACCATTGACCACAAGAGAAAAACAGACAGCAGCCTGCAAGCAGAGCAACAGGAACTTTGTGGACATGCACACTCATGCACACTGGTGAGTACACACTCAGGCATGAGCAAACATATAGAGCACTAACAGAGACTCTGGAAGCTTTCATTTCTTTGCAAGCTTCCAGGAAGACAAGAGGAGAAGCAGCTTTGAATTTTCACCAGCCAGGCAAGAAGGAGAAGAGCGTGGGCGATGGAGTGGGAAATTTTGTGTGAGATGGAGTCAGACTCACAAGACAGTCTATTACCAGGGCAGTCGTGGGGAGGTCTCACTTTGGCAGACTAGCTACTTCTCCATGTGCTGGCTCAGAATGATCAGTTGAGTTTGCCACCACCCATATTTGTGGGTATCAATGTGATAATGCAATGCAAATCCCAGGCTATGGACTGTGTGAAAGAAGACAAGAATGCATTTTGAAGGTGAAAGCTTTGCATGACTGTGATCATGTGGGCATGGCCATCTCATATGTTAGGGAAGTGCAAACTTCTCAGCCCATGTTAATGAGAGGACTCAAACCTGGCAGATTTGTGGGAGTTATAAATCTGTCCATCCCCAGATCTTTCTGCCTGATTGCTCAGGCCAACTGTTGAACATGCAGAAAGAATCTTTGCCATGTGATTGCTACTCAGACACCATCTATGTAATTTAGATTATGAAAGGCCTGTGGTGACTTTCAGGTTTTGTCATCAGTAGCATGTTTTTGGTGTGGGTGGTGTAGCTGTGCCAAGCCCAGCATATCATGATGAGGGAGCATGAACTGTTTCAGATAGTTTGCTATAATAACTTTGCCGTGCTTAATTAAGTCACAGATTAATCCAATAGGAAGAGCAATCTGAAGCATATCTTTACTGCAGTGTCTGAATTCTATCAGAATAGTAAGTCTTCAGGTGCAGAACACCCAAACATAGAGGCCTGACTCTATTGGGAAAAGGAGGATGTGAAGTACCCATGATTCCTGCCACAATGGGCAGGCTCCTCTCAGAGTCTTATGGGAGAGCTGAGTGCCTAAAATGCATCTCCTGTAGCTTTATTTCTGGAAAATGGGCCTAAAGCAATGAGTTGTATTGGTCCTCTCTGCAGATGCACAAGAGACCCTTCTCCTACCTATCCTTTTCTTATCTCTGTGTCTCTATCAGATGTTGCAATAGCTTTCCACGCTGTTCTGCCTGACAGTCTTTGGGCATTTAGATGAATGTACGAAGATGCTCTCAGTTTCCATATATCACTGAAATCTTGGCTAGTTTTTGTGCTCTCTTTTCTCCTTCCCTTAATTGCCAGACCTCACTTTAATCGATAATAACAGAAATGCTTTAGTGGTTGGGCAGCGAGTACCAGTCACCTCAGACAGAAGAATATCATTAGCTTAAGTGGAAGGTATAAATTTAACACCATAATAAACCTGGTCTTGAGATCAATCTTTTTCTTCTGGAGAAACAAACGTGTCACAAGACTGAACTGACTAAGTTCTGATCCCCGCTTTGAATGGCCTTTGATGGTGGTGTATCAAAGAAAGAAAGAGTGGATGACACAGTTTCCTGCAAGTACAGATTTAATGATACCACACAGTGTAGCTCAGAGAAATGGGAGGTGGTGAAATACTCCATGTTGGACTCCATTGGGCAGTGCTCTGGATATTGGTCAATGCGTTCCAAACAAAAACAAACTCCAGTTTGTTCTAGAAAATGAGGAATGCAGTACAGAAAACTGGGTCTGTGCCACAGAAAGCCAAGTGATATTGGTGACTAAGAAGTTTATACCATGTTGAGTAATTCTGCTCTGCAAGGCAATGCAGGAAAAGGAACAATTTAGCACAGCGTATATGCACATTTATAGAAAATTAGCTTAGTGGAAACTGCCAGAAGAGAGTACTGATTGGCTTGCATTTTGTGAACACAGCAGCAAAATAAAACAATGCTGAGAAACAGATTGATGTTGTTCTCAGTTACTGTGCACAGATGAAACTTTTATTAAGACAAGTCAGCTTGTTCTGGTAGCAGCTTGGAAACTGCCTTCCACAGTTTTATGAGCTAAGACCTGCTCCCTCTTCTGTTACTTCTTTTTGTGGGTCAGAGTACAGAGAATGAGTACTCCAGAGATTTAGAGGCTTAAAAAATGCAGAACTAAAGGTATAGCGTCTGTGTTCTTCTTCTCCAGTGGAGCTGCATGCATGGACTGAAGAAATGTGAGATCATGACAAGTGGTTTGGCAGTGGCTTTTGCAGGTTAAAAAAGATAATTGCCATGTTGGACCACATTGTCCATGCATTTGTATTCATGCAGTGATTTGGTGAGGAATCTATCCTGAAAAACTCCAGTTGAAAAACATTATATGCTAAGATCACATTGACTTGAAAGATCTTTTTTTTTAGACTAGCCTTTCAATTTGTCATTTCAAGAATGAAACAATGGAATGTGCCTTTACAAATTAAGCAAAGAACAATTGGTGGGGAAAGGTAGCATCTTTTTTACTCAAATTGGTGGAAAAACACGGAATTCAAGACAGACAGATCACTTCTTAGACACAAAGACATTCATAATATATGGGTTATGATACAGCTGGCTGCATTCATGTCTCTCTTTCATTTTTCCATAAGCAGTTTTTGCTCATGTGAATGTTTGTGGTGATGTCAATTTAATAATCTTTGTAGATGTACATAAAGTTACACATTTTACGCCATTCTCAACTCTGCCATTTAAAGGAAATTACTCCAAGTCTCAGATCAGGAAAAGAAAAGTAGAAGGCAAATAATTATTTCTGGTCCATGTATTAAGAAAAGAGAGGGTTGAGTATCATCGTTGTTGTCCGTTTAGTTATCATATATGTAGGTATATCTACACTGTACACTGTGGCTTCTAAATTACTTGCCAGACTGACTGCAGGTTATATGTTTGAAACTCACAAAGGTAGCATATCTGGAAAAATAATTCCAGATAACTTACATGTATATTGTAAAGTATTTAGATAGAACATGTAAAAATATGATAGTATAAACTGTAGGAAAATACTGATCCTACCCATTTTGCTGTAAAATTAATTATGGTTCTGTACTTTCAGATGGTGACATATAGCCTTACAGATTTCTAGCAGCACTATTGTCATTCAGTTCCACCATGACAATATCATGCTCCAGTTGATATGAGAACCTGCAATTAAAAATTTCAGTGGTAAATTCTATAACTACAGAGTTAGAGACTTGTCCTGAAAATCCTAAACAGCTGCAGGAGTGCATTTAATAGAATTTATGCTAATAATTGTTGAAGGAGTCACATGCATAGGCTGGAGTTGTGGACAAATCTCACTTTCAGGTCTATAGCTTAACTGACAGCATGCCTGCCTGACAGCAAACAATCTGTATTTCTGTCTGCATGTTACATCTCATCACAGACTATGTCCATGCATGTAGCAGATGTTATTTTCAGTGCACTCATTTTGAACCTACATGGCTTTCAAGCTGACAGTGCCAGTGGCTGCATTTTGTTATGCCTTTTTCGATGAATAAAATAAGCTTAACTGCATGCTTTGGCAGTGCAATCTGAAAAGAGTGTCCTACTGATTTTTTGTATTTTTCACTGAAATATTACTGAATAACAGCTGAATTTTCTGCTGACTTCCGACTCATATCAATTTCCAGTGCACATACTTTCATAAGTATGTCCAGAATATACAAGTGAAAATACGTGCAAATAATCAGTTAAACGCTCCATTTGTTTTCATTCTTTTGCTACTCACAGCACTCTGTAGGATTTTAATTTTCTAGATGTGTGCAATAAAAGAAAGCTTTTCAATTAATCCAAAAATCTATTCTTCACTTACTGAATGTGGCAAACAATTTCATTTAGTTTATTTCATCACATATTTATTTTTGCTGATTAGAGCATTAGGGAAGAGGAGGCTCAAGGTAGACTTTGCAGCTCTCTACACTTCCCTTAAAGGTGTTTGTACTGAGGTAAGGGTTGGCCTCTTCTCCCATGTAACAGGGATAGGACGAAATGGAATGACTTTAAGTTGCACCAGAAGTTCAAGTTGGATATTAGGAAAAATTTATTCTCAGAGTGGTGAGGCACTGGAACAGACTGCCCAGAAAGGTGGTGGAGTCACTGTCCCTGGAGTGTTCAAGGACCATGTAGGTGTGGCACATACAATATGGTTAGTGGGCATGGTGGGGATGGCCTGATGGCTGGACTAGGTATCTTAGAGGTCTTTTCCAGCCTTAATGATTCTATGATTCTATTCTATGATTTTATGTAACCTGTAAATCTTACTGACCTTAGATATTCACCTGAATGCATACACCAGTAAAATACATACACCAGTCCAGAAATGAGAAGGAAGGGGAAGAGAAAAAGAGAGGCAAGCCTGACAGATTTAATTTATGTGGATTACACTGTTTATGCACCATATCTACCTCCAGATAAATGTCATAAGCTAGACTAATCAGCCTGATTATGATGTGAAGCTTCTAAAGATACCTTGGGCTTCTACATATTAAAAGGAGCCCAGATAAATGAAGCTTTATTTTAAATCACAAGTAACTTTCTGGAGTTAGCATATTGCAATGTATATTCATGAAAGGAACCAGACTAACAGGTAACCGGATCCACTGTAAACTGCATTACTCTTCCTTAGACATGGCCAGAAAGGGCCAGCATTTAGCATGAAAGAATAGCTCAGTTCCTGTTCCTATCAAACCCTTGACGTCTCTGAGATTGCCAACAAGGATACCCTTTATGGAAGTAATTTAGTGCACAAAGAAGCACTTACCAGGAAGTAGACTGAGACCACCAAACACATTTTACAGTGGAGACCAAACAGTCATTTTGCTGAGGCAATTTTAGGTCACTACCAACTAGAGCTAATTCAAGAAAGCAACCTTAAGATAACAGTCTCTACATCTCATCATCCGACTCCCTGAGGCATTCAGTCTCAGAGTTCCTTTTCTGTTATAAACATCATTCCTTCATAAGATAAGAGGATTCAGTAATCCAGTAAAAGATTAGAAACAGAAACAAAGCAGAAAAGTATTTGAAATGTTTTTCAGCAGTACATAAAGTGCAGTGTTCGTGTGAAGAAGAGTGAAGAAAGTCCACCAATACTCCATAATGCAAGAGATTTCTCCATGGGGGAGCAAGGATATCTCCTCCAACAGCTCATTTGTGGCTGCAAGCACTGTAATTGCACAGAGCTCCCTGAAGTATATTCCTACACTGAGTTATCTTAATTATCATTTAATATTTGCTTGCCTTTAAGTATAAGATTTCTGCTTTCTTTCTGTCTTCAATTTTTGTTCTTTCTGTTCAGTCTCAACGATAATAGAAAAGTGCTCTCAAGAGCACACCTTTTGCCATAGATATGCAGCTGTTAGGTAGAACAGCAACAAATACAATCCTGTCTGTAAGCAACACATACTATATTGTATAGAATAAAAAACTAGAGTGTATTTTTAATCTAATCACATAGGGATTTTAAGCTTTTGCAGGGACTGTGTAGGTTATTTTCTCACCTTTTTATACTCACAAGATAAAGTTGTTTTTTTCTTCTGATTATTTGCATTCCAGACTAGGAGGTAATGGCCAAGGAACATTACAAGAATGAAATATAAAGCAAATGTGTTTCTGTCTATGCAGTGCAAAACCATATATTCTTCAAAACTAGATCATGCACAGTCTATCCTATGGATACAGTTAAATGAATCAGTAATCATAAATACTAAAAAGATTACTTACCCAATTTCATGCCTGTAGATGATCATATTCCAGCATTTCATTTTAGCTCTCCTCCATCACTTCTAGAGAAAGTGTCTTTGTTGGCCCTGATTCTACCTTGTAATAGATAGCAAAAAAAAAAAAGTCAGTCAAGTCTACCTACCTACTTTACCACTGAGGCCAGAATTGTCAGGAACTATCCTTCATGACACGTCTCAGTCCTCAATACCCAGGTATTACTGGTAATATGCTGGCTCATCTCTAGAGGAGACTAAAGCAAGAACTGTTGCCTAGTTATCCAAATATACAGCAATGAGGAGGATAAAAAGGTTTAGTTATTATGTGTGATAACAGTCAAACAAGATATTGTGTAGTAGTTTTTTCTTTGTTTTTGTTTTTTGTTTTTTTTTTTTTTTCCAGTAGAAGTTAATGTTTATAAAGGAAACGTGTACATCAGGTAATTTAGAGAGATGAAACAGAACTCTGAATTTGAACCCAAATACTGTCACAGTAAAATACTGAGAAGGCTTTGGATGTTTAGCACTTTTTAATGTGGGGTTCATAATCTAGAATACATAAAGTTTTGCCTATTAATAGGAGTAAATTTGAAGTCTGATTAGTATGTAAATCCAGAAATGAAGTCCAAAGTTTGAAATCAGGTCTGTCTTTTGCTTTTACAGTGAGACGATACAGATAATTTGATTAGGTAATATTCTGTGTTTATTTAATCCAGAAGAAAGTACCCAGTGACCAATGGCTGTAAGTGCCAAGTTAGTTCACAGTAAGATATTTATTCAGCTCCTTTTCTGTCATCAGACATATTTCCAACAAGAAAAACATCCAACATATGTAAGGCTGATGAGGAAACAAATAAGTCATACATAGAGCATTTATTGGCCACAGTGGTGGGGAAAAGTAGTTGGCTCTCCCTCAGTAGAATGAGGTCAGACCGGGGGAAAAAAAAAGAGAGAGAGAGAAACTAAGTGGACTTATAGAGTGCAGCAATATCATCTCAGTATCATATTTTGTGATGTTGCAACAAATGATAATCACAGTGATACAGCATGTTCTTTCTGAAAGAAACTAAACTCCACAGTTCTCATGCTCTGTCAGAGCTATTCTATCAACAGTAAGTCACCTCTAACTTTTTTTTTTCAGGATGAAGTCATAAATCAGATTGTCTTCCATAAGACAATTTAGAAGCTCTCTTTCTTCCTAGAAAAAGCCTCTTGCCATTTTTGTATCTTGAATAAGTCACTGAAAGCATCTTTTCAAACAACACTTCCTTCCATTTGCTTGCTTATTTGTGGTTAAAATATATTTATTCACTCTGTAGCTCTCATTCTGCCAAAGAGCAAACATGAGCAAACATGCAAAACAGTCCTCTAAAATAAATGACAGAGCTACAAAAGGCAATTTCTGTTATCCCCTTTGTAAATCTGGAGATATCCACAAGATGTTTCATCTCTGGTTTCCTTGTTAGATTACCTCAATGGACAACAAGGAATCCAAAGTGGTGTGAGGCTCCTAAACTTCTCTTTGGATGTCGCCTCCACCAATGAATGTAGACTCAGTCTGTATTAGTTAAAATAGAAATGAATTGAAAACCGTAGTAAAGTGGGCTATGATATATTTCACGTTCATTAGTAATGTCAGTGTCATAGTTTAGCATATTTGATAGGAAAGGAGAACAAGTAATCTGATAGAGTACAGGAGATGTAAAACAACATGGACAGCTGGATTTCTTTGGTGCTTTTGATTCTTCCACGTGGCTTTATAGGCCACATTTGTGTCCTTCAAGTTTTAAAACAAATACGCAGTGGGAGCTGCTGTGCAGATCAATCACCAATCTGGTGGTTACTGTAAAGACAAGCTCCCAGACAGATTTTCCAGTGCTGGTTGTAATCTCCTCCAGCAGCTTCTGGGTGATGGAGCTGAGCACAGAATGTCAGTGTCTAGAAGGAATGATGACCCAAGGCCAAGTATTTAGGACTTCAGGGATAAGGAATGGTTTTCCACAGCAAGAAAATATTCATCACACAAAAAAACCTGAAACATGTACTTGGCAAAAAACTTTGATAGAAAAATTATCACTTGCTAGAATCAACTTTTGATAATATGAAGTTGGAAAAGTTAGACAGAACAGTTCAGCTTCCAGAGAGTTCGCATCTAAGCTGTTGAAATGGCAAAAGGTTTTACAAGCACTTTGTGGCATGAAATGCCTTTGGCAATAGGAACACTTCACATCACTTGCCCTGCCTTTCTCTAACAATTTTTAATGGAAGCACTGAAGGTGATTTCAACTGGCCCATTCAAGTGTTTCTCTCCTCCTATTACTGCTGTATGTAGGACACAGTAAAGCTAAACATTGCAAACATGTCCAACAGGTTCTACCTTTGGGGTGCAGCCAGGGCCCGATTTCCTGGCCCGAACACACCTATGGTGACAGAGTTCGTCTGTAGGAGTCTTTCAGTGCCCCACACCTCCCAGGACAAAACACCCTCTTCCCTTTTCCTGCTAGCGGCATTGTACTTTGATGAACAAAGAGCAGACACATCTCTGTGGCAGATGGACAAGAAATTACACAAGAAAGAGTGTAACAAAGTATTTCCGTCTCACATTTCTGTGGAAATCCTGTTTGCTGAGGTCAGTTTTGCCATGTACACAACCCTCACCATTTTTAGGGTGATGAAGTGCAAGCTCTGGCATCAGACCAGGGGCAGTCATTGTCCCAGCCTCACAAGGGGCGGAGGAAGATGGGGAGATGGACACTGTGTGGCCATGCACTTGTGCCTGCATAGTGTTGGGTAGATGACTGTGCTGTCTTGGGCTTGGGGTGGCCCAAATGTTCTCTGTCACGCCTGCAGGAAGCTGCCTAGAGGAGACAAGTCCAGCCAGCCGCCTTCACAAGCATAATAAATGCTGAAGGAAGGCAAAAACTGTGGAAGTTTAGGAAGGGTATTTATGTAACCAATGACTAGTGTAGTTTCCCTCAAGCAGTTTCCACAGTATTCAATGTAAAATATAAGTCCTATAAGTCCTTAAAAGTTATGAGGTCTTTTCCTCAGGAATGCAGGCAGTAGGCTATTTGATTTTTACTTGTGTGTAACACAAGTGTGTGTTTCACTTGGTTTCACAGCAGCAAGTCTCCTTGTCTAGCCATCAATGCCTGCTAGACATTTGCTACCAAAGGGTAAAGCCATAACAGGTCTGGAGGAGGTGCTCAACACAGAAAGAACAAAGGTCTAAGGACAGCCAAGGAAGATTTCTGCATCCTTTGATGAAAGCCTCAGATGGAAAGGCAATGCTGTGCTTTGTGTGCTTGCCCAGGCAGACTGCCAAGGGTAAGCAATTCAGCTTTCTGACTAAGGGAAAGTAAATGTATCACTAGGCCCAGTAATGGAAATGTGACCCTTCCAGAGTCACTTTTGCAAGACTGTGAATAGTAATGCAAACGTGGGTAGGAATTGCTTGCTGATGTGGGGTAATAGAGCCAGGTTGATGAGAAGTCCATGAGGAATGCTGTCCTTGCTCTGGAAGGAACAGTGGATACTCTGATTATTACAACAGAAGAAAGCCCAGTACTGAACATGTGGCTGAGGCTTTCAAAAATTACAGCCCAATCACATACACCCAACTGGATGCAAAACTCCAAAACCCAGCCCCTCTACCAACACAGAAATTGGCAAATAGTAATAGCAGTGGTCATGATAGGAACTGCAATTAGAAAGGTAGTAGGGCCATAGTCTGCCTTTTTCCCTTGTTTTCACCTTCTCCTCTTCTTTAGCTATTACTTCCCATTTGGACATTGCCAGATTTCTGATTATACTCACCTCTTCTTCCTCCCTCTTCAGACCATTATAGTATCTCAGCTCTTGCTCTTATCATTAGAGCTCCTATTATAAGCTATTTAAGTGGGCTGGGACAGGTACGGTTCCTCATAATTACACACCATTTCCCTGCTCTGAGCATCAGCCAAGTCTGTGCTGTGCCACTTATCACAGTGTGATTAAAAATAGTTTTACAAGACTATGCAAAGCAGTGCTAAATCCCATTCTTCCCACATTAAAAGCAGATGCTACAACAGACAGAATCAGATTGAGAAAATTTATTGAGTTAATTTAGATGCATACAAGCTTTCAAAGGACCAATTTAAGTCTCTGTTTAAATGGAACTGGCAGTAATTTCAGATTTAGGAAAATATTGATTTAGCATAGACCAAGCCTTCTTGTACAGTGTCACATTGTCCTTAAGTTCCATCCTTGGTACCAAGGAAATCAGTAAAAATCTGGATAGATAAGGAAAAGCTGGGGCCCAGTTTTGCGCATCTTTTCCAATCTGTAGATCATATGTGTAAAGAACCACAATTCATGCCAGTATCAGGAGTTAGTAGAAATATTCCTATAAAATCCGTCTGTCTATTTATCAAATAATTTAAGCTTTTAAAGTTTTAAAAAACAAAGAAAAGAAAATAAGAAACTATTCATGAGATTTTAGGTAAGCCTTGTTTTTTTCCCTTTCATTACTGTTCCCTGAAGTTTAAATCAAGAGACTCTCAAAGTCAGGAAGCCAGACAGACTTCCAAAATATGTGGTGACGCTAAGGAGCCTGTGAACCGGAAACAGACATTTACTGTCTTCTTTCCCAATCCAATTGGCTCCAAGTATCTGTGGCTGGTGTTCTGGGATTTTGGGTTGTGGCCAGAAGACCCAACCTGAGAGACCGGGAGCATCCAGATCATGGAGGTCATGAGTCGTCCCATCTCCACCCACCTCTCTTGCAGGGAGAGTTTACAACACTGGCACTTTCACAACAGGAGAGAGGAAAAAAATGAGGATGTTTTTAATCCATTAGACTGCTGCTGATTCAGTAATAATAAACATGACTCTGTTTCCTTGATTATTCTGTACACAGCAAACATTTGTGTAAAGTGTCAGTTAAGCACATGTACTGTAAGCCTCTCTCATTGAAGTGCGTCTGCGTCAATAACAAATATATGGAAAAGTGCCTTTGAGTGCATTTTTGTGTGCCAGCGTGAGCAGGAAAAAGAGCAATAATTCAATTCCCAAGACCCTTAGTCATCATCTGATCTTTATTTCTGAGTGTGATCAAAGTACCAGCTTTTGAGAAGACAATTTCTCTTTGCTATAAAAGTCAGGAGATAGTGCACTTCCCAAGAGCCTACTAGCAATGCACGCTCTAAAAGTTCATGATATTTGCAGGCAGAGAGAGGGAAGTTTGTTCCTGCTATTGCTGCTGATTTTGCTGTGCGTCTTACTGCGCTACAGACATCTTGACTGGCCTCACTGATTTAATGATGAGTGTTTGTTGGCCTGCAAAATGCAAACACATTGTAAGACTGTTTGTAAGCTAGCTAAACTTTTTCAGACAGTTTACATGCTAGAATATGTTCTTTGCACTCATTGATCTATATTTCCAAAGTGTATTTTCCTGTCTCAACGCAGATTTTCTTTCGCTCCTATTTCACCTTATTATTGCAAAACTCATTAATGTTGCCTAACTTCTGATTACGTGAGTAACATAAGGTCATTTATATAACAGCAAGACTAATTTATGTTTTACTGAAGATGTACAATTGCATTCAGTGAGAAAAGATGAAAAGGACAATTGTACAAAAATGTCAAACTCTCCTTTTGAAACAGCGCTTTCAATATGAACTTCATGTTTTGTTTTGTTTTGTTTTTTAAAGAGCTTAGTAAGGCTAATATTAAATGCTTTATTTCAGATGTAACTTTTCAGATCAAAGAACAGTGAATTATTATAGAGTTTTCAATTTTGCTTACCTTCTCCCAAAAGCCCATCCCTCATTTTTTCCAGCTCAGTCACAGTATAAAACATTTACCATTCACACAATTGTATCTCATAGACTAACAGAAGGGAAAGCGCTTTGGGACTTCACTGAATCATGAATTATATTTATCATTGTTATTAAAAGAACAATATTTTAGTGAGCATAAAATTTGAAAGGTTAAACTGAAACGTATGTGGTAGCTATCTTGTATTACATTCTATTGATATGAAAATGGAAGTGACTAGGTATAAAAACATAAACTGGAGAAAAACAATTGCAAATTTTTCTAGATATTATTATTCAGACATTTTTTTATCTTCAATCTTTTTAATACAACCTGATTCGCATCACACTTAGAGTGATGATCTGTGTCTCACCTCTTAGGCTAAACCTGCTCACCTAGGACTGGTCTCCTTCTGTCTGAAAGATTTTAGCATTAAATGTGAATGTTTAAACCAGTTCTGTTCTGGCTTTTTTGCCTCCTGGTAAAGTAAGAATGTAGAGCTGAATCTGCAGTCAGAAATTTAAGCCTATCTGTATTTTGACATTATCTGGATTAAAAAAAAAAAAAAAAAAAAGTACCTAAAAGCACAAAAACAATTAAAATACAAAGAGTGACATTTTAACCCTGTTGAAATTTGGTGGTGGAATTCTCAGAGACTTTACTGAAGCCTGAACTTCATTCAAAATATTTATGTGCTGACAGCCAACCAATGCCTTTCTCCAGTAGCTTGCGAAACCATATCCCACTCAGCTTGCCTTTCCATTGATGCTTTGTCCAGTAACAGAACATACTAAAATGTGGCATGTTACTCCTGTTAATGTTGAGATTCTCACTCCTGCTGCTTACTTTTTCATTATTTAGTGGCTGCATTTTCCTTTGCCTCTTCCCATAAAAAAATTCTGCCTTCCTGTGGTGTTTCCTATGCTGGGAAAGGACACATCAGACCTAATCTCCTTTTCCAGACATCTCCTTGGGACTCCTCTCTTTTGTTCTTCAGTCTCTTGGACTTCATTTTATTCCTTCATTTAGAAGGTTAGCATTACATAAACTCTAATAACTACAGTATCTTAATGGATAAACAAAAAGCAATGAGTTAAAAATGCAGTTTCAACTGTTTCAACTCAGATGAAAACTAGTAATCTGGAAATAGCTGACATATCTCAGAAATATCTGGGAGGCAATTTCTACTGCCAGATATCATTGACTCTGCTAATAAAGCTCAGTGCTGAGCTTTCCTTTGCAAGATGTACCTCAGTCAGGCAAAACACAAAAGAGGGAATGCACATGGGAAACCTGATGAGGGGACAAAATTGTCCTGGCTGTGCCAAGCTGCAGCACCATGTAGATGGTAACACACACCCTGAAAGTGTGTGGGAGCCTCCACAGTAGAAGTGTGCTACTACTTCATCTCAGGGAGCACGGGGAGCTTCCACCTCTGCATACACCTTGGTTCCTCAAAATACTGATGACCATAAGGTAACCGTTACAGTGTATTTCCTAGATATTATATAGAACTGGAGTGTGAGGGATTGCATATGTTTCACAGTAGGTGAGTCTGGGGAAGCCAGGAACCAGATGGTACAGGAATTTCCACGTGGCTTAGAAGTCCTGCAACTTTTTCTAACTTACACATTGTGTGTCCACAGCCAGCTGGACAACAGTCCCAGATCCTTGGCACTCATGGCACATTTTTCCAGTAAGCTCTAATAAAATGCTTCCTATCATCCCATTTCATTGGAATGAAGAGTGTTCCCACAGAAAGTGTGCAAACTTGGCAAAACACAGTAAGACCAATGTTATCCCAGCAGAGCAAACATGAAATAAACCCTTCTTATCATGTAGTAATCAAAGGGCTTTTCAGAGGACACTGAAACTCCTTTTAGGTACTGTGGGATAATACATTAGGTGCCAGACTGCCACATTTATCCTCAGTTCTCCTCTGAACTGGCAACAAGGATAAAAAAATTAACGACACTGTCCTTAGACATGGCTTTGCAATATGCTACATGTCTAGACTGCTGTAAAATCAGGAGGATTTTGTTTGAACATCTTGTTTATATGACTCCCATAATAAATAGCCTGAGTCTCCATAGTTGTATTAAAAACACATTGGAGTAAAATCTATGCATGAGTATACCACTGAAAATCCACTGTCAGCTATCAGGAATTACTGCTTGACAACAGAACTTGTTTTGCCATATTTGTAGTCATTGCACTAAACAGAAGTATGACTCAAAGGTGTCAGAGCATCAATGGAAGAAAAGTAAGATGAAACTTAAGGCTCTTAAAATAAAAGGAGACTTAAATCAGATTTGACTTCATGGTCCTATACTTCATCTGCAGTAGGGAAGACGCTCAGGAAATTCAAGATATTATGAGATTCAGCAACCAATGTTTAACCCAATGGAGAGCAAATGGAAAATGTCATTTCCCCAAAATTAATGTGTTTGAGACTTCAATCTGAGGAGAAGCAGACCTTGCAGAAGAGTGTGTTGTCCAAGAGAAGATGGATGGTCTAATGGAGAAAATCTGGTATTTCTCATGGTGTTTTTTCTAGCAGTATCTTACCCATATACATGAGGCTGTCATCAGCAGACCCCTCTACACCAGGAGACACATTCCCAAGGGCTCCAGAGGAGCCATCTCAGAAGATGCTGGTGGATAGGCAACAGACAACATTAGTTTTGTCCCGGCATCATCCAATCAATCACAACTGTGGGCTTTTCAGCAGCTGACATCTCCCCAGCTTTACCACCAGCTGCAGAAAACAGCTGCAGAAGCTGGAGAGAACAAGGAAGTAAACAAGGCTGAGGAAGACAAGTAGACTGAGAAGCTGCTTCAAAAAGGGACTTTCTTGAACTTGAAAAATACAACTTACTAAACTTCAGAAATGTGCAATCTGTTCTGAGGAGAGAAACCTCAGCTGATGGCAAAAGATTTTGTTCCAGCTGCAGAATGACAAACCACCTCTGCAGAAGATCAGGATGACATTGGCCACCTTCCAGGAGATCTGCAGGAAGCACAGCATTGAGCTGCAGAGGCAGTGCAGAAGAGGCAGTACAGTAATAGAAAAACTCTCTTATCTCTTCAAAAGCCATCACCATCCTGTCTACTTTTAACCAGGTCAGCTTGGTATGCTGCTGTGAGGCCACTGGGGCAAAAGCAAGGAGATTTCTTCCTTGTGTACTGAGGCTTGTTAGCTGCTGTAGCAGGTATATTAATGCTATGCATCGCTGGTCTAGGAAAGTATCCACATGAAGGCCTTTGAGAATTCCCATTTCTTTTTCTCTGATGAAAAATCCAAGTGTGTGGTTGACAGTAGTGTGGCAATCTACAAAGGTTTGATCTTCGCCTATGAGCCAGATGAACAGTTACATACAGCACACATTAAGACTGCCTACATTGTTTCAGACAGGTTTCTCTCTCAACAAGGAGTTGGTAAATAACAGAGCATCCACAGGGAGTAACTTCCCCAAATGCACCTCTCCTATGTAGTAGTTGGCCATGGGAGCCACTTGTACTGCTGCTATTGAGAGCTGAGAAACAAAACCACCATCTCCTTTGTGATAGTTGCTATCGCCTGACTGAGGCATTAGGTAAGTCATGTTCAGCTTAGCTATTTATTTTGCCTTGAGGAGAGTAGAAATGATTATGGCTGGTAAGTCTAATTGAATAGATGGCATGTCTAGGTGGTATGGATGTTTGTGCTCTGTTGTAGAACTGGAGTCTTGCTGTGCTCTGTTGACAGCGTTCCTCTACCTGCACTCATCTTTGTCTTCTGTCAACAGTTTATGGGCTGTTTCAGCCCAGTTCCAGGACTTGTGGAGTGGGAGGACCCATAGACTAACACCCTGGGGAAGGGAAAAGGGAAAAAAGGGAAAGGGTAGGAAGATGGGCCTTAAAACAAAACAGAGGCAGCAATCTGAGGAGGAACAATTTACTAAATAAGATATCAGAATGCAAGATAACACACTGTAATATAATATAATACAGTATAATTAGAATTGAAGCTAATAAATGAAATAAAATGAAAGTGTCCAAAAAACTGAAGGCTTTACTCTAATGCTGAGGTGAGACGTCTAGTTGGGATGAGCAGAAGGAAAAATAGAGAGCATCTCCTGGTATGCAAACTGTTTTATTTTTCCCTCTGAATGGAAAATGGAAACAGAACAACGCAAAGTGCTCTGGGCTATGTAGTATGTAGCTCTTCTCTTCTGAGAACTGGGTGCTTGGAACTTGGGGCATTATCTCTTTGAGTCCCAGTGCACTACGTGATGTTATGATGTAGAATAGCAACAACAAAAACTATAAAACCATGACAGCTTTGTATATGTGAGTGCATGTCAAGCAGTTTATAAGAGCTGGAATGTATAGTTGCCCTTGCAGGTGCTTCTGTCTTGTGCTGGTACAACCAGAGAGGGCCAAACAGTATAGCATTTAGCAGACATTCATTTGGAGCCAGGTAGGATGCCTCAAGTGTTTTAGATATGGCATCTAAAGCAGATATCTCCTCATTGAAGCATGCTCCAGTGAGAATACCCAGATCATGGGAAGAAGAGAAACTGGATTAACTGCAGGTTTTGGGGGAATCTGGTATATAACAGTGACAACATATTTGCACTAGCCATGCTTTTTTAAAGAGGTCAGCTTTTCTTGCTAGGATTCTGCATCTGGATACTTCAGGGCTTTTTCACTTTGCTTAATTTTCTGCACCTAATCTGGTCACCAACTTGAGAAGACTAACTGCCCAGACTATCTTTACCATTAATGGAGAGACAGACTTGTTCTCCTAGAGCGATTTAATAAACAACTAGTTTATTCTGCGCACCTCTGAATCCATCCGATGCACCTCCTAACAGTACAGGGAATCTGTAGCTTCATAAATTGGGGATTTGAATCAGTCTCTAAATTAATATGTTGTAAATAAGCCTCTCTAGGCCCATTTCAAACCTACTTCATAGATTTCACTGGACTTGCTCTGTATTTACGTCACTGTTTGTGATATCAGAATTTGGTGTATCTTTAATCTTCACTTTGGCATCTCTCAGTCTTCTTCAGGAGGCTGCTAGGGGGTTTGGTTTTTGTTTTAATGTCAGTGCACTCATTTTTTAGTTTTTGGTTTGAATGGATATGAGCACTGGCTTCTCTGAGACATCTGAGATGCTTCTCCATCAGTGGGGACAGCTGTCAGCAGACTCTATAAATTGTTTTCACTTCCCATCCCTGTGCCTCAGTGCAGCACCCCATCAGTGATATACATTAATCACATCACATTTACTAAAGCAACTACAGAGTAATTATGCTAACCCTGAAACCCTCTTGGTACGCTAAATATGTTTAAAGCATATTTATGCTGTGCTATACATGGCTACATAGATAATCTGACCAGTCCACTCTCAAGATCAACAACTGAGGAAAAGAAGGAAGTTTCAACATAGCTGAAGTGAGATGCACCTCTGCAAGTTTACCAAAACGAATCAACTTGCATCAAAGGCACAGTCGCCCCGTGGTGGTTATGTCCTGTGAAGGACCAAGGCCACAGTGTAGGCAGGGTAAGATGTTCTGGACAAACTGATGTTAGCAGCTCCAGAGGGTTTTACTCTGTCATGGTGATGTTCTTCTGCCAGTTGGGAGTGGGTGCCTTGGTGGCCCAGTATACTCTGGAAGGTTGACTGCTTCAAGTTCATCACTACATGTGGAATCAGAACACAACAAATAGTCAGCAAATCATGGCTTGAATCCTCAGTTTTTAGAAGAGGAGAAATGAGTACTGTCATGTCCCTGGAACCCATTTTACTCTCCTGTCTGTCACAGAGGCACACATACAAAAAAGGACCTAGGAAGGTGAGTGACCCCAATTTTTCCATACATGTGTAATACGTGGGGAGGTTCAGAAGCTTTGTGCTTTTTCTGAAGTTTTCCCCAGTACATATTTATGCAAGATCTCCCCCAAATATGGATACAGGGAGAAATGTTTGGCCTGTAGCAGCTGAAAACAGTGAGGAGGAAGCAGTAATTGGTGGTGATTTCCTAGCTGACCCCAGAGACTTGTGCCTGGGTGCAATATCTTCTCTATGAGAACAATCACTAGAAATGTCATCTGAGACTGCAGTTAGATCCAAGTATAAAAAATCCAGGATCAGAAAAATAGTGTGAGGAGGAAATAGGTGAATCAAGATATAAGATCCGTGACACTGCAGGCTGCAAAGAAGAAAAGGCAGAAATGCAGTGTTAAAAATATTTTTAGGATGGCCATAGACTCAACTCAGATCCTGATAATAAAGGAGAAAGGTTTCAGTTTGGATTTCCTCTTACATACTCTGAATGCCCAGAACATCCAGTGAGTCAATTCAATTTGCATGCCTGATTATACAGGGTTGGGCACTTATGGTGCACTTAGGAAAAACACGCAGAACTATGCCCAGAGCAATCCTATGGAGGAGTGGTGTGATGTCAGCATTGCCTGGGGAAAGAGCGATTTCTTGCAGATCACTGAAAATCAAAAGTGCTTTCCAGGAAGAAAAATGTGGCAGACGAAAAAGAGCACAATCATGCATGAATTATAAGCAAACACAATTCACTTTCAGACATGTAACTGAGTCACAGAGGAGTGTATGAACCCTGTCTCTTTTGTGACTCAAAATATGATTATTTGCAATGTGACAGAAAGTTAAGTCCATCCTACATGTTACCTTTCCCACAAAGTTTTAAACAAGTTTGACTTCTCCTTAAGTTGATAGCCTTTCTGATGACAAACATCAGTGCACACGTTTTTTAAACTCAAATCATGTTGTGATTTTGCTCTTGGGGTCCATATTTTTCTCTCTGTCTTAAGAACTAGCAAAAATCAAAACAAATTTAAGGAGATGTTTGTATATGTAAGAGAGAAGGCGATGGAAGAAGACTCAGACTGTTTAACAGTAAGGATTCACCATGAACAGCAAACAGCAAATCCCCTGTCCCATATCCTTGTCTCTTATTTTACATCAGAAGCTTAGCAGTTCAGATTGCTGGGCCCTGAAATTGTGCATTACATGCATGCCCTTTGCCAGACAAATTACAAGAACAGGCTTCAGTAGGTGTGATTTCCCACTTTTAATTTTTGCCCAATTCACTTCCAAAATACATACTCAGTAATACTGTATTTACAGACCACAACTACCACTACTATCTCATGAATTAACTCAATCACACTTCTTCACAAGGCTGAAGTACTTGTTCTACAAATAAACCATTTAAACACTACATATATTAAGAAACGCTTTCCTATAAAATAGAACAAAGAAATCATAAAACAAATCAAAAGAAGCATAGCAGGATCTTGCACATAAAGAGCTCAGCACAAGTTACTCTTCTTGCTTGACATGCTACTGAAATAAAATCTCTTCTATCACCAGAAGACCTTCATTGCTTTTCCACTAAGACTTCAAAACTACACATTTTGTTCCATCTATCACGTTTTCTTCATAGAAACATTTTGGGCCTTTTTTTGCATTTTCATACATTAACAAAATCTCCAAAAAAGTAGATAACAAATATCTCCAATATTAATGAAAGAGAAAGATTGTTGGAGTTTTTTTTTTTTTAATTATTATTATTGAAAACATGCTCTGTGTAGAATGTTTGACAGTGCTTGGGAGAGGAAAAGGAAGCAAGCAATCACACTAAAATGAGTAATTTTATCCTGATGTACCACAAAATACAAGTACCAGTAATAGCTAAATCAGTTCTCACCCTCATTTATATTGTAATCACAATTAAGCTAAACTGATGTAAGTGAGGTTTCAACCATTCTGAATGCCATGAAACCGAAGTTTCATAGTGATGTAACTACATTGGCTTTAAATAAATTTAATTACACCTCTATCAGATTTTAAGCATAAATAAATCCTTGGTGATGACATCAATGAATCTCCTCTGTTATGCCAGTGAGCATCACCATTGCTTGCACTGAGTCACTGCGCCAGCCCATCTTGGTACCTCCGTGCCAGAGGAATAATCCTGGAACTGTGGCTGCAGCTGGAAGCCAAGATGTTGCACTCAAGCCTCCAGAGAGGTGCAACATTCCACTGAAATGCTGGGAAACGTCCATTTGATACAGGTTTCTGCCTCAGTAGAAGGACTAAATCCTGCATGGCTGTCTTAGATACAGCCCTGACTTCCATATAGAGAATACCTAAATGCGGTTTCCGCTTGAAAGGTGTTTTATTTATTTTTTCTCTTTGTTTGTCTTGCTTCATAGTTTGGAAGTGAATCACTAACATCCAGAAAAGTACAATTTTTACTAACTTGAATCATAGGTGGTTGGCTCAGGCCCACATGCATGTGCAGGCACTACCTTTAAAGGTAGTGCTCAGACTCTAAACTCATCAAACAATAGAAACATAGATAAATAACATGCATATGCATTCTCACAATCGTAGACTGGGAGCTTTTGTTTATGATTTCAAATGTACCAAAATGTACAGGGAGAGACTATGCTATGGAAAGGCAGTAAATAGTTCGATGATCCACTCTGCGTCAGGTTTCAGGCTGATACAGCTTTAAATTATTAGTCTTCTCTGCATGCCGCTGGAGGGGGACAAAAAGTGATGATGTGGTTATATTTCTTCTGAATACTTGGGGCATGAACACTTATCCAGCAACAGACCGTTTTTGCATGAGTCAGGTGCTTATAAGTCATCAAGCATTGTTTCCCATTGACCAGAAGGGTGCAGCTTCTCTGTAAAAAAGCAAGCTGAGAAATGTTGGGATCATGATGAGCTCATTTCCAGACCTGCAGTAACCATATAGCAATTCATGCCATACAAGTTAAATATTTTGCGGTAAGGGAACCATCCAGTTCACATGGTCATGGATGAAGGATCCAAGGAGTAAGGTTTCTGAGGAAAAGTCAAAGTTTTAGAGAAAGGGCTGGGAGCTAGGAAAGACACTAGGAAAGAAACTAATCTCTACAGCTGTGAGAGAGAATAGCAAAATGTATACAGGAACAGGTATAAATTAACATTTGGCAGTGAGGTAGAAAGGCCTCAGGAAACTACTACAGGATTCCATCAGGGTAAACTTTTCAAGATCAAGAGCCCAAAGCAAAGATAGGTCCATTGTGTGGGAGAGTAGATGAAACTGTACTACAGTTTTCTAGGAAGACAAGACAATACTCCTATGCCCTGTTGAAGAGAAAGAAGGTAAACCTGTGATGTGCAGATGAAGTGCAAAGTTCTGCAATCTTCCCTTTGAATTTCACAACAAAATGAGTATTTTTGGAGTTGTACATTTGAAAATAATGTTCTTAAATATTTGTCTCTAGTGGCTAACCCTTGCAAATGAGTAGCACATCTGCATCCAAGTTAAAATACTCTTCCATACCCTAGAGCAGTGTATTTAAGTTTCATTGCAGCAAACTACCTGGATTCAGCAGAGCTGAAACCAGCCTTGTAGTGCTGAACTTCCTTGTCATGGCCAGCTGGTCTTCCATTACATTTCACATAATCCATTCAATATTTTCCATTACCTAGGTAAAATTCTGCTCACATTACCCTAAGTAACAATAGTTAGCTGAATGTGGAGCCCTCCACATGTCACAATACAAAGTGTCCTTGCGTAAAAGCTCTGCTTCAGCCAATGTCATCAACACTTTTAAAGTATGGCTTGAAGCAGAAGCACCAGAGAGAGTGCTTAGGTGGGAGATCTCAAAGCACCCCCCTGCACTGATCCAGTACAACTATACTGGTAAATTATACAGTGTCAGTGCCATGAACTGGGGTGCTGGGACTTTGTCATGCTACTTAGTCCAGACCTGCTAGCATTCCTCAGGATATCTTGGGTTAGAGCCCGAGGGCCTCAGGCCCTGCTCCAAGGAGTCGGGGGCATGCAACACAGTTGCTGTGGTCAGAAGGTGACACAGAGCTGGAGACTACCCTGGCACCACATTGCTTCAGGGTACAGCATGTGATTTCTTGAGGCTGCTATGTTTCCTGTGTCTTGGGTGCTAAGTCTTCACTGTGTGTGTGAGAAAAGACTTTAAAGGCTTTCAGTTCATCCTAATGAGATACAGATCTACTGGTGGAAAACAAAAACAAAAACAAAAACAAAAACCAAGAATAAAAGTTTTGAAAGATAGAAAAGACTGTTTCCTGCCTGTTTTAGCCTCAAGTCCTTATAGGATGAAAGTTGCATTTATGCTGTATTGGATATGGGAGCAACATGCAGATAAGAGATTCATGTCTCTTCCAAGACAAAAATGTGCTGGCTTCAACCCTGTTCATTGTAGTCCTTAGGGTAGATCAAAAGTAACTTAAAGTAGGGGTGATGGCTTTTCGACAGTGCAGATCAAACCTCCAGACTCTTTTTATTAGTCCAATGGTTCTGAGCCCCTTCAAGTCGAAGAGATGTGAGACCATCTTGCTTCTGCTTCTGGCAGGCAGGAGTAGAAGGAACTTCCTCCCCAATTTGACGGGAAGCAACACTGTTCAGCTATGTACTGAAGTTGTGCTTGGATTTCAGGAATTTGCTTGTTGCTTCATATGCTGAAGTACACAAAAGGATCAGATGCTCTCAGTAAGCCAGGTTCTTGTTTTGACAGAAAGAGGAAAGTATGCAGCAAGACATAGATAACTTATCTGTGTTTGCAGTAATTTTTATCTTTTTTTTTTCCTATTTTATATTATATGAGCAATAAAAATCTATTTACAAGACATACAAATTTCAGTTTATAGCAAGAAAGATGTTTCTCTCTGTCTGTGCTGCCTCTGCAAGTGTCAAAACAGACTTGTATTTCATACCAATAAAACATTGCTTCCATGCCAAGAACAGCAAGAAAGAAAACAAATTGAAGCTATTTCCTCAGAAAAAATAAAAATAAAAAAAATAAAAAAAAATCTAATTCTTACAAATCTGCCTCTGATCCTGTAATGGACTGGTGGGAGAAGACACCATGGGAACCCATTCAGCAGCTTGCCTATGTAGATCCATTCCAGTAGGCCCCCCTGTAGTCTCCAGACCATACTGGGAGGATGCTTCTTTCCCTTGATTAGTTCCTTACTTCTCAAGTGTTCCAGCTCATTTCAGAGGGCACAGGGTTGTGAATTTAGCCCAGAGTGTGAAATCCAGAGTTATTGCTAGAGCTGGTTAAAAAATTTTCCAATGGAATGTTTTTTTTTTTCCATCAGAAAATGCCATTTTGTCAAACCAAAACTCTTCTCTGAGGCATGTTGATTTTCACAACCTTTTGTTTTGGGGAAAAGAATTGGTAAGAAGCATTGTGAGAAGGTCAAAATATTCCATTTCAGCATTTCTGGAATGGAAGCTAAGAGAGAGGAGGTGTTTTACAAAGCTACTTCTAGTTTCAAACTGTAATTTGCTTTCTATTACAGAGAGAAAAGCATTGTGATAGAAGGATTTTTTTTTTTTCAGTCATGCCAGTTCATTTGTTTTCATTCTGATTCAGAGCAAAGTAAATATTAACTTTATAGAACTCCTTTGGAGACGGAAATATCTTTTACTTTCACAGCATTAGTTAGGGCTATTTAGAGTTTTTAATTTAATGGAGATGCATTTTATCCATTAATCTTTGTAGCAATTGCTTAGATAATGATTTGATCGTATCAATTTTCTTGGTCAAACAAAACCCAACATTCATACAAACAACACTTAGCTTAAATAAATGGTCACAGATTGTGAACAATGAAGAAATAAAATGTTAATGTGACAGCTGGTTGTGATTTATCACAGTATTATTGTACAGATTTTTAAACAGTCAGACCTATTTTATGCTTGTTAACTCTGAAATGATGATAAGTAGTAGATAATATACTTTGAGTAATACTTCTAAATATGGCCCTGTTTCAGTAGAAAATTAATTTTGTTCAGTTCATCCCATGAATTGGAATGTGCTTAAGTCAATCAGGTCTATCTATCTACCTGTCTGTCAACCCATTTATCCATTTATTTAGGTGTTTGTGAAATATTTTGTACTGCTTGCATGTCCTCATTGCTCTTATTTTCTTTTCAACACATCGTATTGTAGGTCTAGTTAGTCACAGAGAATGTTTAGGTCTGACACAAATGAATGGAAGGATTAAACACTCAGTTTATTATCAGTGCCTAGTTCTGAAATAATGCCTCACAGAGAGATTTCTCTGTATTTATATATTTTCTAGCTACACTCTACATGTTTTTTTCTTGAACAACTAAACAGTACAGAACTGTATGCAAACTTGCAACACATTTGCAAATGTAAAAGGATGTTGAAAAACTGAAGGAAATAAAGATGTTAGAGCATATTGTGGACCTAAAAGAAAGAGCATCACTGTTAGATCCTGTTAGATTTCTAAGTATCTTCTTTAATAAGAGAGTTGTGTGATTCATAGGAATCTAGAAACCTGTCCTAAGCAGAGACATATTTCCATCTCTCATGGGCAGAGCAGACACAGCCAACACTGTGAGAGAGGAGATGCTATGGCCTCTCCTGCCATCTTCTGCTGGCCCAGTTCTGACAAAGCAACAACTTCCAGTTACCTGAGTTAGTCCCCCAAAATCATAGGGGTGAATTAAAAACATCAGGGTCCTTATTATTGTGTTCCGATCTTTGAACTCAATTCTCTAAGAAACCATCAGAGATCCTCAGTTATTCACCTGACCCCAGTAGATGGTGATTTTGGTATGGAGAACATTAGAAAGCATCGGACATCCCCACTTCTTATCTGGGCTGTGTGGTTTGCAGGTCCGGAGCAAGTGACTCCTATATATGCACCTTGGATAATAGGACTGGTAAATCTTGACTGCTTGACTGTAATCTACAAAGTATCATTCTTACTTACAGGAGTAACACTAGCTCTTCTGCTAACACAAAGCATACTGAGCCTAGCAAGTCTTTAAAGATTATAAAGACAAAAACAAACCAAAACAAACAACAAAAAAAGCCAAGGACACTGTGATTCATCTCAGCTGGAGTGGTCCATAATTGACCATTCCTTATCTATTCCATTTTCATATGTGCATGATAAAGTGGAAGGAAACAGATCAAAGTGTGTGCTTGATGGACGAATTAGAATACCCGTGTATGTGTATAAATCCAGTACCACCACAATTTATAGAAGGTTTATGTCAGTTCTTTTTGGAAATATTCATAGGATAAAACAATCAATTATTGCAGTTTAAAAAATAGAACAACTCATTTCTTTAGAATACAAACTGTGCTACAGTTTACAAAGACTGTAATGTAACATCATTATAGAAGCAATAAATACTACAGGAAAAAGGCTTTTGTCAGATCTTAAAAATGTGCTCCCCGGGCTTTTCAGGTTGCTTTCAGTCTCTTCTTGCCCTCATCACAATAGCATTCCATTCTATCCTCCTGCAGCACAGCAGGCCTCAAGTCCTTTGTTTATGCCTCCATTTGGTGCCAGGCTCAGGAAACTACTGTCTCACCCCTCCTTAAGTTTGACCAGTATCTATGTGGACAGTCCAGAGGTGCAAGCATAGGGACACAATTCTAACAAGCAGCAAGGTATCCATATGAATTGTAGTTGCTTTCTCTGATAGTTTTCTAGACTTGAGTGTTCATTCCTCTGTTGATCTCCTGCAATTTCTTCTCTGCTTGTTTTGAATTTAGAAGAATAGGCTAGAGTGACCCTTTTCTTTCCTTCTTGTATGGCCTATTGCTATTTGGATTCCTAGGCAATGGATCAAGTTCTGGACTCTGTTAGAAAACATATTTTTCAAATAACATTCTTCCTTCCTGTAGAACAGGCATTTATGTCAAATGCACTATTCAGTGGGCTACCTCAGTTAGATGATGGTGTCAATTGCTTGCTCTTTTTAAATTTGTTTACAAGAAATGTTCTTTCTTCTTTTATTTTCTGAATGTGAGAGGGATTAAAATGAAAAATAAGAAGGGAGCAGCTTGGCAGCTGCATAGACATGTCTTCAATCAAGTGCAGACAGGCTGATCCTCATGGGCTCCCAGGCAATGGGATCCAGGCCAGCTGAGAAATTCAGCATGTCCAAAAGGATGATGCAGGTGAGTTCAGGCTGGGCACAAAGGTGGGAAGGCACCAGCCAGGGGCACTGGGCTGTGTAGACCTGCCCAGAGTCTTTTCCTGCCTTGTGGGTTTCTTTTCCAGTCAACATTTTGCCCCAGATATTCTCTTGAATTTTCTCGGCACATGCTCCCAGCGTTGCTCCAACCTTATCTATGGTAATTCTGTCTCTGATGCTCCCTTTCTTTTTTCAAACAGAACAGCCATTACCTGTTTCCTCATTAGCCTGAATGTAAGAGTTGTTTCTACGCTCATCATAGCCTAACCCAACTCACTGTAGCAATTATAATCTGGCACAACTGTGGAATAACTTTTATCTTCCAAAGTGCTCATCACCTTCATTCTCTGCTACCAAATACCTCAGACTGAAGTCACGGGATTTTTCTCCATGTTAACAGGGCGTTGTATGAGAATGGCTGACTTTTGGGGTGCACCTGTAGAATGTCCCTAAATGTAGACAGGCTTCTATCAACTGCCCAATGATAGAGGCAGGGACACTAGGCAAGACCAAAGACAAGATGTAGAAGGAAATATTGCGTTTAACTGAAATATTAAGGATAAAAATATTGACCTACTTCTGTATCCCAGCATGGTTTGGATTGGGAAGGACGTTACAGATCATCCAGTTCCAACCCCTTGTCACCAGCAGGGATACTTCCCACCAGATCAGTCTGCACTTGACCCCATCCAACCTGGCCTTGAACACTTCAAGGAAGGGGATTTGAATGTAAATAGGATTATTTCCCTGAGATAAATCCCTTTCTTAGATTGCTCATTTTCTTCGTAATTGTTACAGGCTCATGGTGCAATTTAACACAAAAGTCTGTACTACTGACCTTTAGAAAAGGTAGCATTTTCAGTCAAAGAAATGCTTTCTGCTATTTGTGCTGAAGCCTCACTTCCCGCCTACACTTACACACAAGCCTTCTGCAACCAATGTGGCATTCAGGAGGAATCTTCTGTTCAGTAGAAAGTTTTCCACAGTTACATAAGTGAAGCCTATGAGCTGATGCAGAGGTAGCTGAAAATGTGAGAGTGAGATTTACAGTAACATAATTAGCTCACTTACAGTAAGAGGGAATGCTCTTTCCCGCGTTGGAGTGAATGCCATAGGAGCCTCCCGCTACTCCTACCATGAGTCACATTTCCAGAGGCATTTCTGAGAGCCAGCCACCCTCAGGTGCTGAGCAGCATTTGTTTGTGCTGTGAGTGAAAAATACATATGCGTGTGCACAACCTGAATTTGATTAAGCAAACATGGGCAAAGAAACCAGAGGGCTGTGGTTTCTTTGAATGTCTGTCTGTCTGCTCGGTGACAGAGCCAATTCTTGTAGTCTCAGCCACAATACCTTGACTCATCACGCAGTCTAGAAGAGGCGATCCCCGGGGGGGCAGGAGCCAAACCACATGGGAGTAGCTCGGGGAGCACTGGCGGCCTTATCGGTCCTTCTCCAGGCTCCACTTCTACTCTTGCCTGCACCGTGGTGAACTGGAAGCCCAAGATTTATCACTGTGGCCTCAGCAAGTACTTTAACTTCTGCCAGGTTGAATAACTTTGAAACTGCCTTGGCCTAGGGATTGAAACACATGGTTTGGAGCAACCCTAAGTTCCCTTCCAGGCTTTGCCTGGGCAAGTCATTTATCTTTGGTATACCAGCAGTAGAGAACTGTCTCTCAGTTCACAATAAATAATGTCTTGCGTGCATAAAAACACTTATCTACCTCCCAGGCATGTTGTGAGAATGGATTGATGTTTTCAAGGAGTTCTGTAAGCCATCCATGAAAGAAGCTAGAAGCATGAAGCATGTAATTATTGCCATTATCTCACAGAACCATCCAGGTACTGAAGGAGCCCTGGTTTTGTACATGCAAGGCAGCAAGGGCATCAGACTTGCAAACAGAGGGAGAAAAGGTTTCCATTCCGTAGCAGCTCCAAGTGAGCCTCAGTACTTTTTCCAAATAGTGCTAGATATGGGATTGATGCAATTTTTTGTTCTGTGTCAACTGGGTGAATTATAGCTACTGGGTGAGCTACAAAGAGCTGGGAGCAAGGATAAGAAGACAGGGTAGCTTTGCTCCAAAGGGATGCAGACAGCTTCATAGCACTTAAATACATGCAAAAAGGTGTCTAACTTCAAGACTATTAAATTCACATAAACAAAGTGAAAGAAAAGAGGTAATATAGTCCTTATTTTATAGGAGCGTAGACTAAAGATAACACATAACTTTCTGGAGGTCATCCAGGAGCTTGTGTCAGAAACAAGACTTGGTGTCCTGAGACCTGACTTGATCCTTTTTTCTCTCCTTGGGTTATCTGTCTTCAGCTTTGAATACAAATGTGCTGATCCTTAAGGTAAAATGGCTTAGTGATAAAAACACATCTGCTGGCTACTAAGTCAGAAGGAGAATGGCAGGAAGGTGTGCCTTGTGCTCAGCTGAGATCTGAAAGCATCTCCAGATAAAATGAGGATGTGAATTTCTGTAGCTCAGAACAAGGAAATAACACTGATATTTTCTCTGTGAGTGGTAAAGTGGTTTTTGTAGTGCTAATGTGTCAGCTTCTGTGTAAGAAAACTCTATCCTCTGCCTTTCCAGGTAAATTCCTGCTGCATCAGAAAAATGTAGTCCATAGCAAGAGAGAAAAAGCCTTCATCATCAACCTTCTAAGGCAATCATGATATGTTTATGTGAAAAAGCCCTTATATTGCCCCTGTGGGACAATCATTCTACCACTGAGCTTTTACAGTTGTTTTTAGGGTTTGTCTCTCAGTAAATACACAAGAGTCTACGAAAAGCCACTGAATTTCTAATTGCTTTTTAGAGTACCTCCCTAGTGTCTAAAGCATCATCCCATCTTTCTGATGAAGGTACGAACTCCTTCATTACTTCTAGTCTAGATCCATGCTGCATAGTTGAGAGTAATGGTCTTCGCAATGAGAGTGTAATTCTGCCATTCTATTTCAGAGACTCCTGAGGTCTTGCCTTGTAGTACATTCACAGCATACAAAGAGTCATGCCAATAAGAACCCCAAAGTATTTCTTCTGAATATCTGGAAAGCAGTCCGAAACCACTTTCCTAAAGCTAATTACAGTGAGAGCCTTGATTTCAGTGGGAACAGGATCCACTCTTAGCAGAGCAATTAGAAATACATGCAGTTTGAGCATTTAGACTTTGCAATATGTTAGTAGTCTCATGCATCTCATCTCATGCATATTTTAAGAGTAAAATACATTCCTGTTATTCTCCATATAGCAGAGTAGTTTTCAAAGTAGGAAGGTATTCAAACAGTTGCTAAGTTAAATTAATGATTTTGCCCTTCACTGTCACAATACAAACAATTCAATATTCATGGGACATTAACATTGTTCTTGGTTTATTTTATTTTATTTTTTTATTTTAATTTCTTTAGATTTTACTCAGTGTTTTCAGTGAACAGAGGAGAAAGAAAGAGCAAAGGACTGGTTTAAAGCCTCTGCAATCAGCCAGCAGTCTTTCCTTTGCTTCAGTCTTGGATCATACCTTGAGCAAGTTTGGATGCTGGTAGCCAGTATTTTGAAAAAGTTTTCATTTGAACTATGACATAAAAACACTCCTCTGCCACATTGTCAACATCATAAAAAAACGCAAGCAATTCATACTGCTTGAGCACTGCAACATGTTATTAGGAAAATTTATACCAGCCACGATGATATTCTGCAAGCCAAATTTTGGGTTTTCACTCAAGTCAGTGGCATTGGTGGTAAAATCAAACCCCACGCTGAGTGATTTTTTTGAGAATTCAGAGACACGTGTGGGGTTCTTGTTTTGTACTGTAAATGTGCTCTGAGCATCAGATTTAATTATTTGCTGGGAAGTAGCAGAAAAAGTACATCTCCAGGAGTAGGCTGTGCCCATGGTCCCAGTAGGCTGAGTGGTGGCTTGAACAGAAGGTCCTGTAGTTCCCAGAAGTGGGCCTGTACTCTTCTAGGTTGTGCTTTCTGACCTCTTGCAAAGAGCAGCTGATTTTGCAGGAGAATATGCAGAGTGAAACCACTACAAACGTTGATCCTGCTAAAAATAACTAACTCTCCCTTCCCATTGTTTAGAAATGGAAAGTACAAAAATTCCAGTGATTCATTCTCTTATCTATCAGAATGAGGAGGAAAAAGCCACTTAAATACAAGTGAAATCTTTTACTCAGACATATGGCCTTACATGAAATTCCGTTAATCTCTTACTTTAGAGTAATAGACAATGTATCCTGAAAACTCATATTCAGATCCCTCCTAAGAATCCATTTGAAATGTGTGGGCTGACAGGCAATCTCTGTTCAGCTTGGTCTCATGGGTTTCCCAGTGATTGCCTCTCTAGATAACAATAAAATGTTGATGGTTTATCCTGTCTGGGTTTTTTCTTAAGAGAGCCCTGTTCTCTTGAAATGGTAGAGTAAGCCCTCTCCAGCTTTTCCTGATGCTCTGTGCTCTTTCAGTAGATAACTGCCTTTTACACTGATAGTTCCAAGCTATTCATGCTGGCACAGCTGTGAATTGACATAGAATGAACAATGACAAAATTCAGAAGGTATTTGCGTAAAAACAAGTTAAAAATCATGATGCATATTGATTAGAGCAAAGGAATGCAGAAACTTATGTATTTACTTTTTTATCCTTTCCTGCTCCTTTAGTTACTGACCTTAGTTAACTTACAATATTAGCTTAAAGTTCTAATGTTTCTAATCTGGTTACAGTAATTCATTCCTTGTTCTTCCAGTAGCCCAATTTCTTCATTCATCCGTCTGAAGTCAAATGGAATTGTTTTGTACAAGAATAAAGGCCGAGCATTTAACATGAATCTTATCATTTTGTGTATGTGTGAAATAGATAACCACAAACCACTTATGCCAACACTGCCACTCATGGGACTTTATTTCAGATTAAATGTGTCCTGACATCTAAGTATTTCACTCTTTTTTTATTATTATTTTTTTCTTCTTTTTCTTGAGACAGAGAGGCATCTGATTATTCACAAATTCATTAAGGAAAAGAAAGGGCTACAAACATATGATTTCATAATGCATCATAGGACTTGTGGCTAATATGCCAGAACTACAAAGCAAATGCTATGCACTAGTTGGATGTGAATGTAGGTGAAAATGGATTTAAACATGTATGTAATAGATAGATACCATAGCCAAACATCACAACCTTACTTTATGAGCCAGGATTTTTATGAGTCAATAGAAAGTACAATGCAGATGAAGAAAGCAATAGAGAGCTGCAGTAGCTGATCCAGAGACCACATTTCAGACATAAAAAGTCAGAGCGATCAAGATGACCAGTGAAGTTCCCAAGAATCAGATGCTGTGGTAAGACTATCTCAAGATTTATTGTTTGGTCTAGACATGAGCGAGAAGTGAGGAGGGATGGGAACAAGGTTCAGTGATTTTTAGGTGCAAGCCATTGTCATCCTAGGTCAATAGGTCCATTAGTCCATTCTCATTCTTTCCCAATTTTATGCATTTTAAGACCTTTGTAATGCTTCTCAACAGCTCTCATACTCTTATTCCTACATCAGTTGAGAACTCGCTAGAGAAGAAAGGACATAACACACAGGAGAGGTAAATTAGTGACTGTCAGCCACACAAAGTTCCCCTAACACCTCCAAATATGCATAGTATTTGCATACCCAGTCCTCAAATTTTCACCACCATCTCTGATGACAAGTCCACAATTGCTAATGACATTTATTCAAGAGATTTTATTCTATTTCATTGTCTAGGAAAAAAAAACAAACCTACAACAAAAACAGCTGGCATACACATACCATAGTATCATTGGAAACGACCTCAAAGATCATCAAGTTCCACCCCCCATGCCCCAGGCAGGATCACCAGTCACTAGATCAAGTACTATTTCAGGTTGCCTGAGGCCCCATCCAACCTGACCTAAAACACCTCCAGGGAGGGGGCATCAACAACCTCTCTAGGCAACCTGTTTCATTATCTCACACTCACTCAACAGAAAAAAATTCCCCAACATCTAATCTGAATCTCCCTTCCTTTAGTTTAAAACCATTCCCTCTTGTCCTATCACTATCTAGGCTTATAAAAGTTGATTTCCCTCATGTTTATAAACTCCCTTTAAACAGTGGGAGGCAGCAATGAGGTCTCCCAGCAGCCTTCTCTTTTCCAGGTTGAACAAGCCTGATTCCTTCAGTCTATCTTCATAGGAGGGGTGCTCCAGCTCTTGGATCATCTTTGTGGCCTTCCTCTGGACCTCCTCCAGAAGCTCCACATCTTTCCTGTTTTGGGGGCCCCAGACAGATGCAGATATGTCCTCATGAGGGCAGAGTAGAGGGGGACAGTCATCTTCCTCACTCTGCTGGCCACTCCTTTTCTGATGGAACCCAGAATACCATTGGCCTTCCGCTGCTGGCTCTTGTTAAGTTTTTCATCAGCCCGAACCCCTAAGTCCTTGGCAGGACTACTCTAACATACATGTATGTTGTTCACATTATTTTTTACATGCTAAAATTCATTTCACTGATAATATGCACATTTATATTTTTAGTGGAAAAAATTCATGGGTTTATTTGGTGGTCACTGCCTAAGTTCCTAGGTGGCCATCTGACAAAACTCCCTCTGCACTGAAATTAGTTGGCTCACCCACTGGCAACCTCAGCAGAGAAGTTCAGGAGTGATAATAAAATATCCTCTAACTTCCTGGGAAGGTTCCTGTGGGCTCGACTGACTTAAGCACATTGACTGCTCTGCATGAGCACATCTGTGGTACTGCTGTCTTTCTCTCTCACATACGTAACTTAGAGAGTTAGGATTTGACCTTTTAAATCTCTGTGTTTTTCTCATTCTTAGGTGCGTGCTGCCTTGCAGACCCTAAAGTTCTGGTACAAGTCCATGGACTCTTAAAGATTAAAGAGGGTCTGCTCTGCATGCCTAACTAATAGCATTACTCCTTTGTTTACTAAATGGCTCAGTAATTAGGTCCATACCAAGGGACAGGCTTCTGCCCATTAGGATTTATTCAAGAGGATTTCATATTACACTCAAAATGCTTTCCTCTCTTCATGGAAGTGAGTGGTGCTTCTAGGTCTTCTCAGAAGAGCAAATTGGGCAACATGGAGCTGCAGGCTGTGATGGCTGGAGTGCTTCTTGTAAAGGGCAAAGATCAGCTCCCTGGAAGCCAAAGCCAGGCTTAGCCAATGCTGCTGCCATTTTCCCCTTCCCCAGGCCACCTGGGCAGGCAGTCAGCTCTCAGGGTTGAGCTAGGTGAAGACTACACTTCACTTCTGCAGACTGGGCTGCAGACTGAGCGTGTGGTGCAGATGGATCTAGAGCTGGCAGCTGGGGCAGGAGACCTATGTGTGTGTCCTCACTGGGACAGACTACCTCTGGTCTGGAGCTTTAGGCACATGAAAGTCAGGTGCTATGGTTATGTGAAGTTTTGGAGATCCTACTTTTAGAACACAGTGCAACCTTTGGGTTTTTATCCTGCATGCTTTAGAGCTCTTTGCTCTTATTTTTATCTATCTTTCAAGTAGAAAAGCATTACATAGCCTGTCAGGTTCAGCACAAAAGAAAAGCTTGCTCTGGTTGCAGAGCTGCTTGTGTATTTGTCCCTCTCGCTTTCTAAAGCCCCCATCTCCAGCTGTGATGTGCTTCATGCTATGAATCCGACCACTCTCACTAATCTGTGTTAAGGAAGTGACACTTGATAAAGTGTACAAAGCACATGCATTTTCACCGAAGAGAAGCCTGATGGTTGAATGGGCTGGCAAAGGAGAAATGCAAGGAAACTTTCTCTGCTTGCATCCTCCATAGAAAAGCAGGGCACAACAGCCATCCCTCTGCCATGGGCCTGTTTTTTCTTAATGCCCTTCATGACACAGACCACTTTAAAGGGGGCTGGAAGGCACTCTTTGTCAAATTTCTAGTAACACATCATGGATCAAGTTGTTGTTTTTTTTTTTTTTTTCTGAACCAGTGTTACCAACACTAATTGAAACCTGACAATGTTGCTGAGGCCAAATTTCATGAGAACAACAAAGTTATTAAAAAAATAAAATAAAATGATTCATTCCCCACTCAGTGCACTGTCAGTTACTGGTACTCCCCACGCTTAATGCCTGAGGTAGCTAATGGCATTAACACATGAAAGAAATCATCAACATGCTTTAGACTCCCATTGGAATCGTTTATTAAAATAGTTCTTACACTTTTTTTCTCTGTTTGTAGAGCTGGTATGCCAGTAGCCACACGACCAGTACTCTGACCAACGGAGTGATAATTCCCAGAAATACAGAATTTGTTTAGACTGCTCCAGACACAACCACCTTGACCGGATAACCTCTTTGGGGTTTTGCAATGCCAAAGGAGTATCCGTTCTGGCAAGGCAGGGCCACACGCCAGCAAGGAGCACAGCTCTCCTAGCACTACTTTTGGCAAGACAAGGGAAAAAAAAAAAAAAAGGGCGTCCTGTTTTTACAGCCATCCTGTCCAACTGCTTGGGAAATGTTCTTATTCCTTTCTCCTCCTACCCTCCCTCCCCCCAATGCATGCTTTGGCTTTGCTTTATTTTGCTCAGTGATGGAGAAGTCACAGGGACAGCACAGAGGGTGCTAAGGGCATCCATGGGTACAGTCACTCATCCAGTGATTCACTGACTACCATGGCTGATTTGCAAACAACCAGTAGTTAAAACAGAAATAAATGGAAAATGAAAGGGGGAAAAAAAAGAAAATATAGAGAATGGTAGTAACATTTTCTTCTGTGAAACAGAAGTTTTGACTTACTGCCAGAAAATGTTTCCGGAAAACTAGTGTTGTTTCATTTGGAGAGAAAGGAGGACAAGTGAGGAGTTTTAGGCCTCCCCTCCACTCTCCTTGTGTAGGGGCCACTGCAGCCATGCTGCTTGCTTCCCAAATTTCCTCCCTGCCCTGCATCTGCCCTTTTCACTCATAAAAAGAGATACTTGGTTCCACCCACATCTCTGTTTTTGCTTAGTATAAATCAGGGCTCCTCCTTGTATGTGAGCACTCATTGGTAGGTCAAGAACAGGCTATCACCAAAGTCAGGTTTAAGTATTTTAGCAAACCAAAATCCATGCCGGGAAAGGAGAGTTGTGCCTTCAGAGTGAGGTGAGACCCTCTCCCTCACAATTCATTTTGGCACAAACCAACATTTCCACTGATGGTTGTTATCAGCCAGTGCTGGGTGTGTGTGTGAGTAGTGAGTCACGGGGGAAGGAGCAGGTCTTGCTGCTGGAGGCCTTTCACCCTGCCAGGGCAATGAACCAGGCTGCAGCATTGCCTCCACACCATAGGCAAGTGGTATTTGTCCTTTGTCTCATCTGAAGAGCTGAGATGGGAAATGGGCATTACACAGAAATGGAATTTACTTTGGGGAAATGTAGAGGTTTTGATAAAAGGTTGTGGTCCTAAACAACAAAAGCATTCATCCCTACGCACGTCAGATACAAGTAAAAGCAGTGCAGTAGAATCTAAATCTATGGCGCATGTTCATACTTGATGTCACGTTTTAGCAAGTGCTACACGCAGAGGTATCGTCTTCCCATCACTTGGACTTTGTCATAACATTTTTCAATTCTGGTAAATGGTAGCTCCCAGGACACTTTTGTGGTTCTAGCTAGATTGTTGTTTAAAGTGAAAACGAGACAAAAAATTACCAGGAAAATAAAAATAAAAAAAGAAAAACAACAATAATCCAAAGGCCAATAAAAGCCAACTAAGCTAGTGGAAGTGTGTCTAAATCCAAACATAAATAGCCCAGCTTTCAGATGACCACTCTTTTGGACAACTTCAAATAATTTCAAAATCTTACAATGGGGAATCTTCCCCATATTTTCTCTGTTGATCTGAAATCCCTGAGGATCTGTGGGAAAGATATATTCAAGAATTTGATTTTTTCTTGTCTTGGGTGGAATGAAAAGTCGTATTTCCTACAAAGCAAAAATTCTAAACATTTCAATTTGCAACCACAGAAGCATCTTGTTAGTGTCTTACAGCAAATTTGCAAGGACTTGTACACAGCAGTAAAATATTAGAGACACAGGATATATACAGCATATTAAAGTTGTATAATATCTGTACTATTCTTATGTTTGATTTAGATCAACACAGCAGTTTACCCTAGAAAACAAAGTACAGCTGCCATCCTTGCTGTCTCCATCATTCAAGAGCTGCGAACCAGGCATGCTAACGAAAGTGCAGGAGTTACCTTCCTTTGAACAACTCCTATTCCTCCTTCTTTCATTCCTACCACCTGTTTTGAAGCTCTCTCAAGTTGTGCCATGATACGCATTTCACAGCAGCTTTCATTAAACCCAGCAAGAACAAACATTTTATGTGGAGAAAGCATTTGACACCGTAAGTGGCCCAAAAAAACTTGTTTTAATTTCAGCAATTGACTTCTTCAGAATAAACTTCAGCATGCGGATCCCTCCTGTGGCCATGACTTGTTTTTTGATACAGAAAACTGTATTTTTACAGCCTGACTGTGATTTGTACTTTATGCATAGCAGTGAGAAATATTTCACCTATGCAAAGCCTGGTCTGGCTGGACTTTCAGCATTATCTAGATTCGTTAGGAGCATGGGGCCATACCTAAATTCTGCACTGCTTTCATTTTTACATTTGGCGTCTTGAACATTCATATCTAATTTCCCAATTCCTTCATATTTGCATGTCCCATTTTAGCTGTGCTGTACTTCATTTGGTGACAGTGAGAGTGGTCACAGGGCAGAGCCTCCAACATGTGTCACACGCACTTCTACAGACCTTTTCTCTTGCACTGCTTTGTGTCTGACCTGTTTTTGAATACACAAGACCTATTTTTACCTTGCTGCACAGGCACTGTCTATGTACTCTAAATTACCTCATGATGCATTTAGCTATTCATTTGGGATATTAAACAACCACATCCTAGGCTGTTATTTGTGAGTGTGTGAGCCTGGTTAAGGTAGGTTTGTCTCAGCATGTGTTTATTGCTGAAGTTTCTGCAGCAGTGAGCATGGGAGACTTTCTCTTGTTTTTTCTCCAGTCTAGAGATAAGGCAAATGGCTCATTCCAGGACTCCATGTGCAGGTAATTAATTGCCTGATGACCTTTGAGATAAATCTCCTGAAGTAGCACAGTGCATCCTTAGCAAGGAGATGGGGTCCACAGCTGCAGACCACAGTAATGCCCTCCAAACTCAGCTGTTACCTGCATTGTTGTTCTACACACCAGGAGCAGGGGGAGCAGCCCTGCTGTCCTATTCCTTCTCTTTGCTGACTGAGAATAGCTTCAGATCTGATGCTGACCATGTCTTTATTCTCCCCTGCTTGCACGGTGCTGCAGTGGGCCATGCACAGCCGTGTCCCACACATCATTGCTCCTAGTGCAGCAAGACCTCATGTGAAAGACCAAGTGTGGTTTTGGTTTTAGGCATGCAAAATACAACTGCTTGGGTTGAGCCAAAACCACCTTTTCCCCTGCCTGCCTTAGCCCTCGCTTTCATCTTGGCCTTCAAAAACTTGTCCCCTCTGGGATTTATTTACAGGCGTGCTGTTGAACTAAAAAAGACACAAAAGACCTCTCACTTTCTTACTGGATTATTAACAGAATAACAACCGTAAGCGGTCCAAAATGTTCTTCTTGTCCTTTTCTTCTGTCCTGTCGTAATAGCTACTTTTGGTGGTAGTTGTTGTTTATTAACCCCGCAAGCCTCAATTACAAAGTCTTGAAAAAAAGCAAGTGTTGTGAAATTCCCAGAGCTGGCATTGTGTCCTTCTTGCCCACAGCACGTAGTATTGTTGCCTAACAATCAACCTAAATACTCCTTGTCCCTTTGCTGATGAATACATCATGCCTGTCCGACGCCTCGTCTCCCTGACCAGCTGGGATGTTTAACTAACTATGTATATAGGCAAATGGCATTGCAAAGGGTCAGGAGGGATGAGCTTGGATGGGCTTGGTGCTATCTCTGAGATGGTGGCTGGTCTGCTCAGGGTGACATTGGCTGGGTGAATGAATGTCGGTGCCTCCTCTTCTGCGGTTAGGTGGAATCCTGGCCTGGTGGATAGTGGCAGTCTGTGGACTCTAGTCCCCACAGTCTATGGAAAGAGTGAAATGTAAGAAACCTGGCTGTGAACGACCACCTTTCTTCTCCAAATCTGAATGGTCTCATAGCGGGCTCTGCTGGTAGTACTGCCAGTGGCTGAAATGGAGTCCCCAAAAAAGGAAATCCAATAACAAACAAGAAACAAAAAATCTGCATTCCTCATTCCTCTGGCACTTTCTTCTTTTCTTTGTTTTTAAAAAGCGCATGCAGATTACTCTTTGCTTAGTAACACATTTGCTCTCCATAAAAGAAACAAATAATTCATTACAGCTCAATGTTTTACCTCCTGGATGAATGCTCTTCAAATTAGAAATGGGTAATTACTATGAGGCTAAATAACTGAGTATTTGGGAGAATAAACAAGCGACTTAGAGACATGAAATATTGCTTTCCAGATTTTCCATCACTAGATCTCATAGAGAAAACATGTGATTTGTTGCAAAGCTGCTGACACAGTGTTGTTATGTCCAGAGTCTGAATAGGTGTAAGTGGAAAATCCATACTTACAAGAAACAAATAAAAGTTCCTCATACTGAACTTGAGCCAGGTGGAAACAATCCTTCATTCCCTTTTAAAAACTTCTGATTTCTTAAAAAAAAAAATCAAATACTTCCCATAAATGTTCAAAAAGAAGAGTGAAGAGGAAAATTGACAAGCAGTGTGAACGAAAATTAACACAAGTCTTTCTGAGGTCATCTTTCCTCCCACAATTACCAGATCACATTATTTTAAAACAGAATTCTAATATTTTTAATGTAATCTTGCTGTTTAGAAGGATAAATAGACAAATGTATGAAAAAAATCTGGAAAAGGAAGGGAGATCTTTCACAGTGAAAGCTTTTGCTTCAAGTATTTGAAGGATTAAAATAAATCTAAAGTTTCTAGTAAGAATGCAAAAACTGTTTTCCCGAGTGCTGAGTTGTGAGATTGCAATTGTTCTTATGCCATTGTTTTTCCAAGCACTGAATTCCCACTATTCCATTTTTACATTTAAATTTTCACTGGATTATTTCAGAGAAATATATGTTGTTGTTGTTTTTTCCAGGACTAATATAAGTTGACAAGAAGAGAAAAAGTAACCGTCATCCTTAACATTCTCTTTGGTGCTCAAAAATCAGCTTGTAGAGGATATTGTGACGCATTTTGAAATGCTTTTTAAAAACTATTTATTTAATTACCTATCATTTATTTTTGAATTAATTTAATCTATTTATTTAATTTATTTAATCTGTTGCAATCTACTATTGCAACATCAGTTGGGTTTGGAACTCCACTTAGAAAACAGTGTTGCAGTGTCTAACATTTGTAGCCGGAGTAGCAAATCAATCCATACATTTATGTTTTAACATTCATCCCTGAACTTTCTGAAGACTGTTCAAAAATAACTCATTGTCCTGCAAGCTTTACTTCATAAAGCTGCACAGCACTTTAATAATCAGGAACAAGGAAGTCAGGAGTTACTGTATGTCTGCTGAGCTTTGCTTATTAGTTTTAGAATTAGAATTATCTTCTTTTCTATTCAGTTTTTTCTTCTTCTAGTATTGCTGTCACCTATTTAACAACTTTGGACCTTTCCTTTTCATCTTACACCTTGCATGTATTTAGACACTACCAGTACGTTTGGACCTTCCGTCTTACAATGCCTCTGCACTCAGAGCTCTGGAAGATTTCATGTGAGAAATCAAACTGTGCTTGCAATTGAAAGCCTTTTAGTTGATAGCTTTTAAACTTCAAGCACTCAAGCATGGATTGAAAAAAACTCATTTTCTTTTTTCTTTTGAAAAACTTGCTTAAACGTTTGCTGTGTACAAAAAGTTGCTGAGGCAGATGTGCCAAAAGTTTTGTGGAGAAAAAATAATTAAAATGTTCACAACTTCACATACCCAATGTTGAATCACTGTTTTGAATTACAGACAGTTATTGTGGATTAGACAAGGGGATGACTTTGCTTTCTTAGCGAAGTACTCATATCTGAATAGAAAATATATTTTCAACTTCTGTTGAATTCTGCTGTGGTAGTTCAAAAAGCATATAATGTTTTCTCCACACTGCTTTCGTTGGAATAATTAAAAACTGCTATTATCTTTGATGACTGCAAAGCTGTGAAGATACACAAAATGCATATTCACATGAAAATTCATATTGTCTGCTGAAAGAAAGATGGGTTTTACTTTGGACTACATATTTGTTTGCCATTGATCGGAAAGAAGGGGCATAAATCTTAAAGATCTTTTGCTGTTTTTAAAGCATAGTAATGAAAGAATATTTTACTAAGATTTCCAATCTGTCCCCTGGAACAAACAGGGATCAAGTACTAGAGATAAATACAATAACGTTAATGAAAGAGTTACAAAGCAAAATGAGGAAATCACACCTCACCCTTTTCCTTTAACATCCCTTCTTAACATCATAATCCAAATTTTAATAAGAAAGCGTATGCCATATTGTTTCAGATAAGTTTAAGAATGTACTCTAGAGCACTCCAAAGAAACAGTTTAATTGGAAATGCAAATGCATTTGTGGAGTGTGATTCTTGGGTGATAGACTCCAGCTGTGGCTTGAGAACTTGCTTGATCATGTGGGATGCCCCTATCTCCACCTGTGGGTACCTCAGCTCTTTTGCTGCTGGCACCACAAACGTAATCCATAATCAGCTATCACTTTAGGTCAAGAAGAGACATTGCTGTTGTTCACATAACTGCATGTGCACAATTCATAATTCACATTCTTCATGTGCACAAAGAAGGTGGCTACCAAGACCGTTTCATATGAGCAATGAAAGACTACAGAATTACATTCAGTAACTCCTGCATCAATTCTCATAACCTGTGGCTGAATTAGAACATGTCTTTTTGAGAAAGTTGTGGTCTTGATTTATTAGTTTGATTTTATTCCTTTCCTTTATTTTCTTGTGGTTTGAATTAGTTCCATCTACGTATTTTTGTATTAAGTGGAATTTTTAAATTCCCAAATGAAGTCAATCAGCAGAAAGATGTATTTGCAGGAGTATCTTTTACAACAGCCACTGTCTATGTATCTCACTGTATGTCTAATTCTTCCAATATATCCCAAAATTGAAATTTCATTGGAAGACGCAGTCATGGAAGAACACAGTGCCTGAAACAGTCTGTTGTGATCCCAGTACACCTGATCTGCACCTGATTGTCTCTGGTTGCAGCTGGTCATAGTTGAAGGGTCCCTCAGTGCTGTGGGATCTCTCAAGAGAGTAGATCGTTATGACTTACCTGCAGTCTGTTGAGACAGCATCAAATAGAAATCTCTTTTTATGTGCCATTAGGGACAAACGTGAGTGCCGGAAATGCTTGACCCCAAGGTTCCTAGCTCTGAAATTTTCTCCCATTGGAAATCTACTCTGCAGGACAAGTTTCCTGGCAGCAGATAAGGTATGTTCATTCATTTTCTTGTTCTTGGTTGATTGACTCCTACCACAGAGAAAAAGAGAAGTTTTGGTACATTGATGCTATTTCTCATGTGTGATTTTAGACAAGACAGGGTTTTTAAAAATCCTAGGTGGCTAGCTTTCCACTATAACTGTTGGAAAAGACTTTCAAGATCATCAAGTCCAACTGGTTAAGATTATTTAATCATCCAGATCTCCTCACCCTTGTCACCTTTCCAAACAGTGGTATAGAGGGGAAGGGGTATACTAGTAATGCAAATACTTGCTGTTATGTTGTATTTTCTCTTTATATGCTAGTCTCAGGAAGATGATATTTTTTAAATGCATTGCATTCTTACTGGAGTCATGTTTCTCATCATTTGATGTGTAGTATTTTACTAAAATGCCTTTATTTGGCTTTAAGAAGGGTAAATAATATAAGGTCAAGAAAATGATACTTAGAATATACTACAGAACTGCCGAGAAACGTTTGGTGGGTGGGAGGAAGGAAATGACTTCAGAGACTGAAGGGATGAAAAGAGGAAATGACTTAATTCCCCACGTAGCTGAGCAGTGTCTCAGCATCCAATCACAGGGAACGATGCAGGTAAACAGGATGGGAGAAGAAGTAGGTCATTACCAAGCACAGTGCAAAAGAAACACTGTAGGTGACTGCCATGAGTGAGTTTATGAGCCATCCTGAGCAATGAAGGCAAGAAAGGATGCTCACAGACTACCTGAGGGTAGTGGTGGCCTCCTTGCAAGCAATCAAAGTGGCTGAAAAAGATATGAGGACAACTACTGTTAGGTTTAGCCTTAATAATGTCATTTGGTTTTCAGTTTTCGTGAATTTATTCCATTATTATACAAGTATATGCCTTAAGAAACCCATCACTCCATGTTTAAATCTTCTGCTAAAAATGATTCTAAGCTAAAAAGAAAATCACTTCCTTTCTGCAGGCAGAGTTATCTTTAAAACCAGAATAACGAACTCTCTTGGGTGCCCAGTGCAGCTCAAGCAGTGCCAGAAGGTACACTGTTAGGAACAAACTGAGCGTGACCTGTTCTGCTGCCAGGGAGGACACCAGTGCAGTGAGGCCCACATCCAAGACAGGGAACTGCATGGAGACTGCCCATCAGCTCTGCTCTCTGAGCCTGCTAATATTCCAGCTGTGTACATGGACTGTTTGACAGAGCCAGTACCATAGCAGAAGCCTCTCAAACCATTTTGCAGAGTATCTGTTGCCTGAGAACACTTCCAGTTTTATTTGATAGCACAGAGCTGAAGAGCTCCAGCACTGAGCTGCATGGCTTGGTTTAGAGGGTTAAAAGCAGGGATCTGTGTGCGTGTAATCTCTTCCAGTACCTAAAATAATCTAGGGAAGTCTCTTTGGCAGACAGTAGTAGACTGGATTAGAGCCTGGACCACAAGACTCTCTAGAGAATAGGTAGCACATTTGCAAGGCTCTCTCCTGACCTAGCCCAGCTAGTGGCAGAGATCTCCAGTGCTGATAGAGAAGCCATTGTGCCTGCTCTGACTGCTCTCCTCACCCCCTCAGTGACTTTTGCCTGAACCAGCAGCCAGGAAGTAGCAATCTCTGGCTTTGATTCTGCGCCAGCTTCTGCAGCCTTCTCTTGGCCTGGTAATGCAAAGTGGTCCTCACACTGTTGCAGCCTATCTTATATAGCAGGGAGTTTTTATTTTATATATTTCTATTTTTACATTCCGAGTTTTCCCTCATTTCCTCTGGGGAATTTCACAACAGCTGGATCAACTGAATAGCTTGGCACGAGGATGCTCCATTTTGTATGGATTTCTGTGATTTCAATAATAAAAGCTATGATATTGGGCAGTATTTCACTAAGAACCAGAGAGTTGTATAAATGAACTGCTCTTTGGGGACTTCTTGTGTGACAGATAATGTTGGGGACTGTGGATCAGATCTGCTCTGGCTGCTTTACGGTGCTCCACATGTAGTTCGGGTTAATGACAGTTTTGTATCACCAGGACAGTGCATAGCATCCCAAGCATACAGGTGAATGTGGCCTGCTGAATGTCCTCCATTTCTTGGTACCTGGAGATCATTGTTCTTCAAACCGGAATGCTCTGTGATCTTGAATCCTCTGTGATTGTAAGCATTGGCGTCAGTACAGGAAAAGCATCTTTAAGCCAAGTTATCCGTCATCCAGCTGTCAAAATTCCCCAGAGGAAATGAGGGAAAACCCAGACTTCAGGAAAGACTGAAGCCTTGTATTAGAGATGTAGTAATAATTGATTTACTCTCCCCCTTTGACCGTTTCCATGTTAGCTTTCGTTTGTTTTCTGATCCTAAGGCTACAATGCTTATAGGCCTAAACAGTGGAGGTTATGTGGCTCAGGAATGGATAAGCATTTGATCTTTGGAAAAGGGATCTTAACCTAATTGAACCACTGTGCCTTGTGGTATTCAGGTATCTCTGATTAACATCCTGTCAACAGAAAATGATTTGGAAGGCACATGAAGCAACTTGCTTTGCTATTTTAGGTGATCAGCTTTAAAATGTGAAATACATCAGGTAAGCTGTGAAGAAATGAATGAATGTATTTCCCCAAATCAATGGAATGAGTAATTTGCTGCAATTCCTGGCACTTTCTCTTTGAGTCCAAATACTGAGGAACAAAAATCCCTTTTAAACCACCTCATTGTTTAAGGAGGGTGTTTACCAGGAAAACCAGCAACATGCTGAATCATATTAAATCCTTGGCAACAACTTTCCAGCTACATATTAGTTAAATATGCTCCTGGATCTTGTGTTTGAGCAGTCATGCTTTTAACCATGTTTGCTTGATCTCATTCCTATGTTCTGTACAGCAAGGAGGAAGCTGTAATATCTGGCTCCAGTTAAGCAATATTTATCTGGAAAAATCTGAGCAATTTATACTCAAGGCTTAGTTCTCGGAGATGCAAATGGGTCGTAGAAGAGAAGAAGTGATGCCTATGGCATTGTATGGGGATTCAGGCAAGAACAAGATCTGCTTTATTGAAATGTTGGTTTTTCTGACTGTTGGGTATTTTAGGGACGTGGAATGTAAATTAAAGTGTAAATTGTGATATTTACTCCTTTTTGAGAGTTATTGCAGGAAGTTTCGCTCTCCCTTCCCCTGTCACTTGATGAGGTGAGCAGCCAGCCTCCCTGCTCTGCTGTTAACAAACGCTTGTGCCCCTTCTGCATGTCCTGGATGCTCTTGCTAACAGAAATGCATTTCTCATCCAGCAGCTGTAGAGTCTGATCAAAATATCTATCCAGTCTCGTATTTTCAATGACATTCTTTTTCAAAAGATTTGTAAGGCCATGTGTTCTTCTTTGGTGGTAGCAGAGCTATCAGACCTCTTTAGCATTCTTCCTTCTTCCAGACCCACTGCTGTGAATGCATCCCAAAGCTTCTTTTCTGGAATATACAAACTCATTCTTCCTGAAAAGCCTACTAAAAACAAAAATACATTTGGATAAAGGATTCAGAAATCTACAGTCTAATGTAACGCACCTTGGGCACAATAGCATTTGCCAGGAGGGAATTACCTGTTGCAAATCTGTAAAAATATATGTATAAAACTCCTAAGAGAAAAATGGTGCCCTGCATAGCAAACTGAAAGACAGCTTAGCCTTATGGGGAGAAAACTTGTTTGTGTGATCCTTTTGTGTCATTGTGGCAACTGTTAAGGCAATAATTAAGTCATTAGTTCTGTGGCTCTTTTACGTTATTTTTCTATGCAGAAGCCTGCTGCATTCAGTATACTTACAGCGTTGGTTTTAGTGTGTATCCTATTGCAATCAAGTTTCATGGATTTTTGGAGTTCTCTTCTCAAACCACTGAAAAAAATAATTCAGTAGTTTAGAATAATAAGTCTGTAATGATGACTTCTCTACACTTAGTGATTTAACAATTGTCAAATGTTAAATCTATTAAATTATTGAACTATTAAATGAGAAACCCTGTTGATGCTGATTGTTATTCTGGACATCTGCTGCACCCTAGCTCACAAGCATATGGAAAAAGTAAGAAATGTCAAAAAAAAAACCACAACAAAACATATATATATGAAGTGAGTATATAAGAAGTGAATTATATAAATGGGAAATAAAAGAATAATCATTCTGCCTTGATTTTCCATCTGAATTAAAACTCCCACAGCAGTAACTGGCATCTATCTTTGTCCGAGAGAGTCTTGTATGTTTGACCAGATCCCTTCTAAACATTGTTTTCCCCACGATCCCTTCCAGTTGTGGTACATTCTCCCTGCAAAGCAGGCACTAGGATCTTAGTTGGAATTTAGGCCATCTGAATATAGGCTGGCCTATCAATAAAAGGCTGTGTTACTTTGGTCTCCAAATCCAGAAGAAATAATTACGAGAATCTTCACTGAAGTAGGCAGCATGGTTTGCCAAGGAGAGAAGCCCTGGGTTACATCTTGAGCTCTGGCCTAAGTCTCCTGACCACAGAAGTCTCCTCTAATGGGAGAAGGTTTACCATTTTGCTTAGTAAAAATCAACAGAAGAAGCAATGAACAAATGAAGCCATCATTTTTAAAATAAAGGAAGGATTTCCAGTCAGATTATTTTCTCTTATAAAAACTATTTCTAGTGTATTTTTTTTTGTATATGGATGGGAGTATTAACGTTAAATATTTTTCTGAAAGGTGGTGGGAAAATTTTGCTGGCAATGTTCTCATTAGCTGGTTTGTTGGTGTTTTTCCTGTTTTAAATGGAGTAGATGATAAGATATAGGATAGAAAGTGCTGGGGAATGTGAAAATTTTGATGGAATTAAATAATCATATATATTCTGTAGCATTTTAGCAGCATAGAATCTGTATGTCACATGATACCTTTACAGTTTTCTGGTTCTTAAGTCTCTTGGGCCTAATTTCAGCTCTTTTGAGAGCTCAGACTTAGTTCTGGACTTGCCTGAGGCAATAAAACTGCCATAACTTCAGGTTTCGTCTTGCCTTTACCATAGCCCTCCCGATCTGGACCAATGTGTGCTGCTGTCATTTTGAGAGAGGCTTGCTCCAAAGACATCACTATAGCTGGGGAGGAAAAGCCTACCTCATCCTCAAGGTAATTCTGCTGTTGATCATATGTAAGCTGAAAATGAGCATAAGGTAGTTCTGCTTTAATTTTCAAACCAGTTCTTCAAATCTGTGGTTCTTGTCACTTACTAGATTTCTAGAGAAAGCTGTAAAGAGTGTGAAATCCTCTCTGTCTGCTTTGCTGGTGAGAAAATGGGTGGGTTGTCTAATGTCATGGCAATCTCATATGTTTGCTGCTTTCTTGCTGAATATAACTTTACCTACTGCCCCAACATGACTAAACTGTACTTTGCATTGCTGGTTTAGCTATCCTCTTTAATTCTGTACGTAGGCAGGAATATTAGCAACAAACAAGAAATCTCTTCAATCTACCACAAATTCCGTTCAGTATTTGCTAGGAAAACACAATTAAAGTTCTTCTTTTTGTGTCCCGCTGGTTCTACATACCTGGAGTTCCTTCATCATTATCATCTGTTGCATCCACTTGGTTTCTAGCTCATCCTGCAAATGACACTTTTGGTGAGTTGATGAGGCTTGGAATTCATACTTGTTTGCAGAATGGTCATGAGTGGTGTTCCCCAGAGGTTGGTATTGGGGCCTGTCCTGTTTAATATTATTATTGATGGCCTGAGGGGATTGAGTGCATCCTCAGTAAGTTTGCAGATGACACCAAGTTAGGAGGAAGTGTCGATATGTCTGGCGATAAGAAGGTCCTTCAGAGGGATCTGGACAGGCCGGATTGATGGGCTGAGGACAGTGGGATGAAGTTCAACACGATCAGGTGCCAGGACCTGCATTTTGACCACAACTCCAGGCAATGCTGCAGGCTTGGGGGGGAGTAGCTGCAAGACTGTGTGGAAGAAATGGACCTGGGGGTGTTGGCCAGTGCTCAGCTGAACACGAGTCAGCAGTGTGCCCAGGTAACCAAGAAGGTTGATGGCATCCTGACTTGGATAAGAAATAATGTTGCCAGCAGGAGGAGGAAAGTGACCTACTCTCATGATTATACATAACATAGCGATGATATGGATAGCATAGATCTAGCAACCATGATGCTATTACAGAAAGTGTAAGTGCTTTTACAGTAAAGATTTGAGCATGAGGCAAGTATTTGTTTCAAGACAAGGTGACAAATAGCTGCAGGGTTGGAGCTGTGCATCCATGTGAGTCAGGTCAAGCCTTTCCCTTCGTAAGTGAGATTAGTAGTAAAGTGCCATCCCATATGTTATGTGGAGGTTTGTTGAAGAAGGATTGAAAAATCAAGGTTCTGTCTTGTGAGGACAATAACAGTTAGGGCAGTGATTAAGAGAAGGAGTAGACAGCAGATGGTTGAAAAGAGAAGAGCAGTTAAAGAGCTAAGCGAATTTCCTCCTACAGTGTGCTCTGAGCTATAGACTTGGACAGCTAAAGCTGAAAGAGAGATTTTCACCAGAATACTGTTCTACCAGACACAGGGATAATGAGCGACCAATTCTCCCAGCTGACATCACGGCCCTTTTGTTAAAGCCCACTTTTCCAGAGCAGAGGACCCTTCATGAAACAGTCCCAAGACTCAGCTAATCAGCTTCTTAAGATACTCAGTATCTTAAAATGAATTTGCTAAATCCCAGCATTTGCCTGGAGTTTGTTTGTTCATTAATGGGGAAATAAGCAATAGCCTGCATTCCCTTCCCAGGCCCTATGGGTTCTGGTACATAACCTTTCACTGCTGTCACCAAAATATTTGCGTGACTGAATTTTATTGCCTGGAAAATTTGTTGAATATTTTGGTTTTTTTTGATTGTTTGTTTGTTTTGTGGCACTACTTCAGCAAGAAAATGTTTTACGCGTCAGATATTTCCCTCATCCTATATATCCTATGGAATCTTACTGGAAGCTAATCCCTCTTCAACTTCATAGGAAAAAGAGATTTTACAATCTTCTGTTTGTTCACTGTGCCAAATGTGCTTGAAGAACTCCATCGCTCTGAATAAGTGCCAAACACGATGATGAACTGCATCACCCCTTGGAGATCACACACAGGGAGGGTTCTGCAGCAACAAGTCCCTCTGAGCAATACTCTTGCAGACTAACAATAAAAGTTTCATGAGCGCAAACATCACGTACTAATGTTGACACTTACTAGTGACTAAAGCATAAATGACATGCAGCGCAGTTGCCTTGATATCCTGTATTCTGACCAGATTTAGCTCATCTTCCTGCATAATTTCCTTTGTCTTGTTTGTAGTTCTTTTTCTCCTTAATTGCTGCTCTAGCCTGTCTTTATAAATTGCATTCCCACATGTTTACTTGTCAGGGGCACACAGTCGCCATGTGACAGGACGTGTGTGCTCAAAACTGACAACGTGTGTGGATCAAAGCCAGCAAGGCAAAGAAAAAAGCTTCATAAACAATGCTGTAAATAACATCTGGGCTGCCCAAATATGGAAGAACATGATAGTTTTTCCTCTTTGTTGTTATTTTGTTTTGTCATGGACATCTCCCTATAGATATAAACAAGTCTGAAGTCAGTAATTATGGTACAGATTATTTTGAGCTAATTCTCATCACCAAATGCGTACAACAATGTGCTGCAGACGGAAAAAACAGACAAGGTGAAGTGAAACTTCAGGAAGCGAATGAATCAGTGTTGCAGAACAAAGCCAGAAAAAAAGAAACCCAGCCAATTAAGAGAAATACACAGAAAATGATTAAAAGAAGTTCAGCTTAAATATCCTCATCTCATCCTGCTACATAAGATATTGACACACAGTTTTTCCAACTTATTTGAGTATCAGAAATTGGAATACAAAGGAGAAATTGTTAAAGCCACGTAAGAGTAGAGTAGAGTTCAGACAAAATCAGTCCTGGGTCTGAAAACGTTCCTACTCCTGTTTTATTGTCTAAATCAAACTTGAACTGGATACTGCTTTGCTAGGATTACTTGCTGCAGGTGTTGAACCTAAGTTGTTGCTGTTGCTTTGGCAAGCTGTACAAAGAGATGGGTAAGCAATTCATTTGCCCACAGCCCCAGGGTTATCAGCCACTGGCTTTTGTCTGGAATCAGTAGACAGATGTGTGCTGTGTAAATTAAGCTCCTCCAGTGGGCAGTGAGCTTGTGGTAATACAGTAAAACGGGAATTATAATTTTTTTTTTTCCAACTTTTTCTGTTGGAGACTTTCCCTTTCTTTGTACAGAGTCCAGCCCTACAGAGCCTGCTTTTGGTTGGAGCCTCATAAAGGCAACACTAAAGCCAAACAACTCCTAGCTGGATGAATTTGTTTGAATGCCTAGATCTGTGTATTCAAGCACCCTTTAGTTTCTGTTAAGATATTTGAGTGTAAAAACAAGCTAGATAATGAAGAAATGTGTTCAGCTTACAGTATCCTCCCTTCCGAAAAGTAAATAGCTATTTCTTTGTGCTAGATATAACCTAAAGTGGCAAGAAAACCTAGAGGCTTTCCCTCAGTTATCATGGTTTCACATTATTGGATTTCTTTGTGTGTGAATACGAGATCAGGCATACCCAGGACAGCTTACTTTTTAAGGACCGTATTAACATATCACTAAGTCTTTCCTGTGATTTAAACAGAACTGTACTGGGTTCTGACCCAAATTTCACAAAAAAAAATGCCATGGTATCCAAGGGAATGCAAGTAGCTTATGGCATTGGTTGTTGCATAGATGCAGAAAGAAATTCCAATTGTCATTCAGCAGGCAACACTTCTTATACCAACACCTCCGCGCTTCAGGCTGGCAGCAAGCTGTGTACAAGAGCCCTGCTGATGCTGCTAAAAGCTCTTCATCAGTCTGGGTTCCATCCGAGCCTCATCATAAAACAGGAGCTTGAAGCTAAGTGATAAAAAGAAGGTTAAAATTACTGTTTTCCATTAAATCCTGTATTAAACATCAGTAAACTACAGGAGAGAATGTTTTTAGTATAGGTCTCAGTGAATCCCCACATCAACTACGAATCCAGTAAATGAGTATGATTCAGCTAAGATGATCAAGCACTGTGACTTTGGGAGTTTCTGATGCTTTGCGATGGTAATTTTTATTCAGATAGTTCATGTGTCTGTAAACGTTTCCCCAGTCATTAAAAACATATTGTCTCTTTTTCAGCAACTTATAACACATTTTTAGGATACCACTATGTATACAAATAAGAATTTCAAGCATGGTCAATCTGACCTAGTCTCCTTGAGCAGCATTTCTAATACTGTGAAGGCAAAATATGTCACATTTACAAAGTATTCAAGTTAATAATATAACACACATGTACTATCCCCTAAATTTTCAAGCAAGCAGGTTCAAATTTTATTTCTACTATAGCACAGATGCTGACCCTTGTAAAGAATTGTTATATTAAAACCAGGCACGAGGAAGTAAGTGGGACAATTTAGAAGTGCAGAGTCTGCTTGAGGAGAACCCGCTATGGTCTTCACAGATGTTAAAGGTGTTAGAAGACTGTGTAAGGAGGCTATCTGTCCATAAAATCAGGTGACTGTAGCTCAACCATTCCTTCCAGAATGTTTGATGGCTTACCAGTATTTGTACCATGTATCTTTTATCTGTAAGTGTCTGGGTAGAACAGATATGTGATTCTATAATCAGGAATGTTCTGTCATGCCACCTACATAGGGAAATAGTGAATTTAAGCTGGCAGCATCTCCTGAAGTTTCCCCTTGTGTGATCAAACTGTTTGTCTCTTCCCTGGTCTGCTTAAATAAATCAGCTCTCATCAGCTCTCACATATGCAGCAGTGTACATAAGTATTTGAAGCGAAGCAGTGTTAGAGTGAAATTCAGCACAGATTAATTTTTTTTTTTTTATTTTTTTTTTTTAAGAAGTTCAAACCAGCCTGTCTTTCAAAGCCTGCCCAATGAATCATTTTTGGAGAGCAACTGGCACCACAGCTCTTCTGTGTGACTCAAGCTGTTTCAGAGGAAGTAGAAGATGGGTAAGGGACCGGGCACAGAAAACTCAGTCTTGCAGTTTATCATTCGGACTCATTTGTTGCTCAGCTTAGTGCATCTGCTCTATGGTATATGCAGAAAATCTGTTTCCAAGAAATGAGTTTTTAAGGAGTATTGCAGAGCTTGGGCAATGACTGGACTTGGACAGTAGGGAACCATGAGAAGCAAAGAGCTCATCTCCATGCTTTCTTCATGTCAGTAACACTGTTTCCATATTGCACTCTTCCTGATGATGGGGAAGCTCTGATATTTTGTAAAGGAAGAAGAGTGTTTGATACTGTCACTGATCAAACTTGCCTTAAACATTAGCATAAAAATAATTCTTACTGGCATCACATAAAAAGAGAAACTATATTTGGGGTAATTTTGTTTATTTTTTGACTGATAAACATTAAATTCCGGTGTTGACAGAGAAACACCGATGAATGAAAATGATAACATCTTACTTAGCAAACCTTTTATTTTTGTTTATTTATTTTTTAAAAACTGTCTGTTTTGACATGTATCTTAACTAGAGCATCTTTTTTTGGTAATTTTTTTCCCGTTCTTCAGCCTAACCATCGCATCCTTGGAAACATATATTGAAAAAAAAAACACCAAAGAACCTATCAAACCAGTGAAACGCAGAAGTTTGGTGAAGGTTGTTTACTGAGTGTAAGTTAAGGTCTCTACAAATGTTACAGAAAGCTGGTACCACTGCTTTGCATTTCTGTAACTTCATTAATTCAAAAATCTCGGAGTTTCTGATGCCTTTAATCAGTTACATTCCCCAAGCGTGCTGGATTGTATCATATGTGCCTGACATTTAAGCATATTTAGGGGGAATTGGGGCAGTATAAAACAGAGGGAGGAAGCATACAGAAATATTCTAGCTAGGGTAAAATAAATCCACTGTACTTCTCTAAAGGGTCATCTGCAGATAATGAAGATGAAACAGGATCCCAAATGCATCCCAAATGTTACACTTAGCATATTCATCTTATTTAGTTACTATGGGGATTTTTCCCTACATGAGAAAAGTGATGACTTTCCTTAAAGCTTGAAATGAGAAGGAAAACTAGTAAGAGGAAATGGGAAAACAAAACAAATCAAACATCTCCTAAAAGTTTTAGTTTTCATTAAGGAAAACTTTGACTGTAACAAAATATTTCCTCCCAAAAGGAGACTTTTAAAATTATGTGCCTGATAATCTTGCTGTCTGTTTCAGTTTCTCTTTTGGAGCGAAGCCAATGGGAAGCTTGTGGCAGGATATCTATTCCCCTGAAATATTAATTTCCTTAAATCTGTAGATTTAGCTTACAAGTCTGAATATTAGATAAAGGTGTGATCAATCATCATCTGTGAGCAGGAGACCAAAATTTCTGCAAAACCCTTAGATTTGCTGCTAGCTTTTGATATCAGTGGCTGGAAGATTTACTGATCTGCCTGGAGAAGTTGGTTGGCGTTAAGCAGCTTAGTTCCTGTTTTCTGTAAGGAAATGACCAGAAAACTGCAATCTTGCCATGGAGAAAAGGCACTTCAGACAGTTGTTTCTTAGCTTTCTTACACAGCATGTGCAGATCACTCCAAGAATGAGCGAGGAGGGAATAAATTTCCTAAAGTGGCCATTTTGCTGATAACCTGCAGATAAGATTTTCTTGCATGTTTCCTACAGCAGATAGAAGGCAGGTTGCTTGCCTGGGAATTATTTAGACTAAGTCTTAGGTAGGTAAGAGAAGACCTTTACTTTCAGAAGCATGCAATGCTCTTCTAATATCTCTTCAAAACTGGAATGTGCTCCCCAGCCATAACAGCAATGGGTTTCTGAGGCCATGGCCAAGCTGTGGCTGCCTGACCTTCTGCATCTCCAGTCCCTGGGGCAGGATTAGAGCTGGGAACACCCCATGGACATGCACAGAGACCTCTAATACCAAAGTTTGTGTAGGTCTGGCCACTTCAGTGCAGAGTTCCACCTCAGGAGCACACTGCACCAGAGCTGGGGGGCATTGGCATTGATTCCCAGTATTTGTCCAGGTGGAATGAAAGCATTTCTTACACCATAAATCTCTAAACGTTTTGGCATGCAGATACACAAAAACAGAGGTAACTGGGATCACCAGGTAGGTGATGGGTTTGAGATGAGAGCTTTGATGATCAGTGCTTCCTTTCTGCCACCTGAATGCATGAGTAGCATAGCATTCCCCATGGAATATAAGGACAAAACAGTCACTGAAACAGTCCCTCAATCCTTTTTTTTTTCTTTTTTTTTTTTAAATTCTGAAAACACGTACAAGGATATTTATTAAAATACAGAATGTTTTCCTTAAAAAGCACGTGCTCTTTCTCCCTGCTTGGAGCTACTGCTGTAGACTCTTTCACCATCTCCATCCTGCCTGGTTTCCTGTTATGTGTTTAAAGAAACAGAAAATGTATCCTCATAAAAATAATAACTCACTGATTCAGAAGAAAGCATGTCACCATCTGAGATAGTAGGAATATTTTCTTCTGCATCAAGAAGCCTGACTAAGATGCATCTGATTTGAGATCCAATGTAATCAAAGCAAACGTAGTTTTGACTTCAGGATGTTAAAAATAAGCCATTGATAACCGGATAACTGTGTATTTTAAAACAATTATTCCCTTGGATACAGAGAGAGACAGCATGTGTACTTCCAACATCTGCACTTTTTCTTACTCATGAGTGCATGAAAACAGGAAAATAGCATGAAAGACCTGAAGTGGAATTTTTGTTATATCTCAATTCTGCCATTGAACTTCCACTGGAAAGAAATTGACAATTTTTATTGTGTTTTTCAAGCATGTAATATACAATTCATTATTGTGTCATGCATCCTATGATTGTGAGATAGTCCTTATTACTCATTGTTGTATCAGGGGACATTTCTATCCTGCATACATCTGGTTCTATGTAGTTCCTAGGAGAGGAAAAACACATAGCAACATGTTTTGTGCCATCTCTTTGCTGCTGAGTTTCCTTTCCCTGCTTTTTAGAGGCTGCTTATTATTTGCTTGGAACTCGATATTTTTGAAGCAAGTCTTTACTTACAAGTGATGACATTAAAGATGAAAAACACAAAGAGAATCAGTTCAGCAGTATAATTTTAAAGTCAATCAAGAAATTCACAGTAATTAATAGATGCTTCATTTTAATCTCTTGCAACAGATGCATGTGCTTCTTTTAGTAGTTAACTGCTTTCAGACACTAATTTGACACCATATGGGTGTCAGATTTCTGATCTCAACAACTGCTTAATTAATTGATGTATTTATCTTTGAATGGATTATGTCAGCTCAGATCAAAAACATAAACATGCTATGAAATTGTAAATAGTGAGAGCTTTCTTTAAAGACTAATGCAGCATAACACCAAAAATGAGATATGTTATAATTGAGTTCACTTGGATAAAGTGTTGTCCTAAGTGTGAGAAAGAGAGATGAGCCAGAAACATAAGACAGTTCTGGGAAGGACATATGTGAATTATTGCTAGCCCCCAAAATTATGAGTCAGTCTCCCAAATAAAAACAACTAAACAAAAAACAAAAAACCCAGACATAGTCCTGAAAGTGCTGTTCTTTAGAAACAGAGAAACAGAAAGTGTGGTCTTAAATGTTTCTTCTCTAGTCCATTTCAGAAAATGCAGTCTAGGTAGAAAGCTTGGCATATGAGGAAATTTGCTGTAGATGTGATTTGACATTATGGTGCATTAGATTCTCAAGGATTATTTCTGGAGCTGTCACAGTTCTGCTCACCCCATCTCCAGAAGATACACTGGAGGTGGAAAAAATGAAGACATAATCTTGATAAAAAGGATGAGGATTATGGAATTAAAAAAAACATACACCAATGGTTCTTCAATTTGTAAAAGAGATGACTGATATAGCAAGTTCATTATACTAAATGATATGAGGAAGGTGAATGAGCACCATTTATTCGTCATTTCCTACTGTACAAGAGGGAATATTGAATGAGATTACGAGACACAGTGGCTGGAAAAAAAGCAATATTTTCACCCAAGCATAATTAACTCATTGCCACAGGATGTCGTGGAAGTCAAGAGATATAAATGGATTCAAAATAGGAATGCAGAATTTTACAAAGATGAGGTTCATTGATTAACATTAAAAACAATGGCACAGATGCAACCTCTGGCTCAAAAATTCTCTGAATTATTGATTGCTGTAGTTACATTATTTTACCCAAGGAAGTCTCTCCTGAGTTTGCCTGTTTTCTTCTGCTCTTTGCTCAGCCAATTTCAGCTGGCCAAGGTTAAAGAAAAGCTACTGAGCTTCATGGATTTTGTCAGTCCCATCATAATCTTACAATCTGGAAAAAAAGAAAAAAAAGCTTACAAAACTCTGTGAACTGTGACCTGCTCTTACTGTGATCACAAGAGGATAGAGGAAAACTTAACAGTCTGGTCTGGAGGAAGGGAATCTCATGGAAAAGAAGAATTGTCACTTTACACAAATTCTGCATGTTCACAACAAAGAAATACAAATTCCACCAGGAGAAACAGAATTGTGCCTTGGATTCTCTTCAAGAATCGTTGCAAATGCTCTTGGAAATGTTGCATCTCAAAACCAATTCTTCATTTAAAAAGGAAAGGAAAGGAAAGGAAAGGAAAGGAAAGGAAAGGAAAGGAA
>NW_024962252.1:35395134-35450514 GCF_019238085.1 Lagopus leucura | reverse complement strand
AGGAAAGGAAAGGAAAGGAAAGGAAAGGAAAGGAAAGGAAAGGAAAGATATTTCTTGTAGCTGTAACAGAAAAGGAATTCCCTGTCTGTGTGGAGATTTCTTCTGAGTCAAGCATGTTTCCTGTACTGCAGTTTGAGGATGGTAAAATTTAGTTTGTGCTTTTAGCGATGATTTTAGTTCCAGTTTGAAGGGGTTTTCTGGATTCAGAGTCTGAGATCTTGGTTAGTCCTCACCAAAATTTCAAGCCAATGTTCAGCATCACTTTCCTTTGCACACTGCCCGGGGCTGTCCAGCTCCACTCATCTGTGGTACCTCTGTCCTGTTCACCCACAGGTTGCACAGAAGCCATGCTTAGCTAGTTACGAATATCAGCTTGAGACAGCAGTAGCATCCTGTTGACCACAAACTTCATCTTGTTCATTGTCTTGTTTGTTTGTTAGTTTGTTGTTATTTTAATGAAACAGAATAACTCAAAGGTAATTTGCTAATTTAGGAGTTGCTAGAAGTCTGAGTGGTCCAAGGGGGTGCATTAGGTCACCTATTTAGGCCCTTTAATGTGACCTCTCCTACAAGTTGCTGTATGATCCTGCATATAAGTTACTGCTTTAGAAAATCACAGTTCAACTAAATGCTTAAACAATCATATGATTTTTTTTTTTAACCACATGAAAAGTAGTATGGAAAATGAAAGAGAAAATTCATTAGGGTTGGCAAGAAAAGGGAAAAGGAACAGTAAAATTAAACACTAATTACCAACAAGTACTGAGTTATTCCAAATGACGCATGACTAAAATTTGGTGACTTCAGGTTTGTGGTTTCAGCTGTATTAGCTATCAGTAATGCAAAAGAAGAAGTGTTTATTTGAAGTAGAACTTTCTTACTGACGCTTGTCAGTGAGAACTCTAACTGACAGAAGCAATGAATCATAATTATTTGAAAGTGCTAGAAATACACTTGTCCCTTCCTCTACGTTTCCTCCTGCAAGAATTCTTCCCTTATGGTTCTCATAAAGTTAAACGGCAGTAACTATTCAGATGTCAAGTACTGGCTGTTATCATGCAAGCTGTAACTGGAAATCTAAAAATGTACCGCCAAAACCTAATAGTGAAACTGCAGTCTCAGACAACTGGTGAAGCAGAAAGGGTAGGTGTGGGTTTCTAGAGAAGGCTGCTTGCTGACATTAACCCATTTCCTGATCACCTTACTCACATGAGTAGCTCTACTGAGATCACCCAAGTCAGTCATATAAGCACAACAGCTTTTGACGTCTTGCTTTTTCTGCAGCGATTTTCTAAAACAAAAGAAAATGACCAGTGATTTCATGCATAAAACTTCTCTAACATCCCTTACAGTAGCTTACTCCCCTTTTTCGAAGTCAGTCTTTCTGCTTTCATGTTGCTTTATCCCACCTCTCTCTCTTTCACCCCTTCATTCTATGAGTAACAGTGGAACAGTGATTTCTGGTCCGTATATCCTCACATCATACAATGTGCCAAAAATGGGTGCTTATGCACAGTGTAAGCAATTAAATTTGATATAAATAGCTCAAGGTGAAAAACAGAATTCAGAGCAACCAAAGAAGAATTTAAATTTGAAAAACAAAATTAAGAGCAGCAAAGGCAATCATTTTCCAATGAGTGCACAGGAAACATTAGTACACAGCTTTAGCAGACATAGATGACTGCATTTGGCCTGTTGATTGGATTTGTTCCAAATATCCAGCCACACACATTCTACTCAGTATCTCCATATGGGATCTTAAAAAGGTGCTGCAGAAATTGCAAAATTGGTGAACATTCCGATGCAATTTCTTCTAATCATTTTCTCACAGCCATAACATTACAACTGATGTTTCCTGAGTCCCACGATCATGTATCTTCTTCCCCCTTTATCTTCATCTTTCTCCCCTCACTTCCTTTTCCTATTTGACTAGCTCTTCTGCACCACCATCTTATCAACCTGCCCTCCCAGACGCATATTCATCAGCTGGGATAAATCAGCACCGTTGTACTGATGTAAGCAGAACAATGTCAGCTAAAATCTTGGCTGACAACACTTGTTTAAAATGCAGAAATCCAGTCTTGCAGCCCTGCCTTTCCTTGCTTTGAGTGGTTTGTCTGCCACAGCCCCTCCTGGCCACCTCACACATTTGAAGTGTAAACAATTCCCAACAATCTCAGCTGCAAGAGTTAGGGGCAAATGAAGCTGACATCTTAAGAACAGGTTTTGCATTGCTGTAACGCTGCTAGACACAACAACAGCAGCTGCTGTTGTGCTACCACCAAGGAACTGCATCAAGGCCTTTAAGCCCTACTCACCAAGGTGCCCAAACTCTAAACGTTGGTCTACCCAGAACTGTAGGAAGTCCTTCCCTGCTCATTTATTCTTGTGCATCAAACATTGATTGCAGGCTGGCTTTCTTGTTAAGGAAACAGTGGCTCCTATCCAAACTGCAGTGTTTTTCTTACTGTGGGATGATCAAAGGGCTATAAACAAAGGCACACAGAAAGTCTCCAAAACAAGTTTCTACGGTCAATGCACTGAAGTTGCAGACAATAGGTAAAGTACAGTAAAGTTAGTGAAAGTGAAAAATGACTGGTAGGGAAACTAGCATTTTCAGAGGCTCAGCAAGACCAGTCAGTCGATGAAGAGGTGATTTAGTTGTGCAGCAGACCCCCTGTGCTTTCTGATTAACTCAGTGACAGGCTTTCATCGAGATTTTTCCCCTCATTTGCCTTGTGACACCACAGTTGCACAGAGCGGCCCCAAAGCGATCACACTCTCTCCCCTCTGAATCACTGCAGAAAGAATGGCAGATCCAAGTGTGTTGGAAAAGCATTGTTTTGCTGTCATGCAAACCTGGCCACATTATCATTATTATCATAGACTGACATCTTTCATCACCTTTTCTGTTTTCCAAGACAAAAGAGCCAGCTGAGACTAGAACAAAGGAGAATACAGGGAAAAGGAGAGAATATGTCAAGCAAGAATAGTTTGGAAAGGGCCAAAAGTGGAAAAGGAAGTCTAATTCTAGCCTCATCCAGGGGAAAAAAAGTTTTTTGAGAAATGTAAACAAATCAGGAAATCCTGGCACTTACTCCAGTTCCGATTTGGCGAAACATACCAGCCCTTTCCCTGTGTGTGAGCTGCTGTTTGTGAATGAAATCCAGATTAGGTTATTCATTGAGCCCTGCCAGTCCCACAGTTTCCAGGTTTCCTTTTGCCTATGGCATAGCTTAAACCTTAAAATAATAATAATAAAAAAACATATGCATGTTATTAACTCTCCATATTCAAATGGAAATACAATGCTATCATAAATCTCCTTTTTTTTCTAACGTAAATTCCTTTCTCCAGCATGAAGCTGCAGGAAAGCCATTGTATCTGCGCAATCTAAACTTGAAAGGGAATTTTTGTTAAACTAGTTATGATAGGGGAAACATGTTTTTCACTGAGTTGAAAGATTAAAGTTGGTCATAAAAAGGGGTGGAGGGGCTGGAGGAGGATTATTGGTTGCTCAACTAATGATTAGATACAGGACTTCAAGGACAAATTAAGGAGCACAAAAAGAAAGATCTCCAAAGATAAGTGAAACCAGTTCCAATAATATCAAATAAAAGATGCCTTGTTTATCATGGATTTTAATCTCCCCTGTTCTATTCTACCCCTGTTAGTCTAATTAGACAATGAGAGTGTAAACTCTGAAAGAGACAACCAATCTTTTGTAGACCTTGAAGTCTACTCAGCATATCTGTCTTCCAACTTGCCATTCTTGTCTCCCAGCTTGGGTAATTTCCCTCTCTCTTGTGCTTCCAGCTTAAATAGCTCCTTTATAACATTTTTCTTCTAATTTTGTTTTTGAGTCCTTACAGAAATACAATGTCAGTTGCCAAAATTCCCTTTTTCCTGATTCAAAACTGTTTCTGGCTCATTAACACTGTCTGTTCAGAGGGGGGTGATGGGAAGAAAAAGTATCAGGGGTTTAGTACCTCTACTCTAGCTCAGACATGGTTTATCTGTGCATAGTACAGGAGTAATTTGGGGCTAAAACAAGGAATATGCCAGAAAACGTAAAAAGCAAGTTACTGTGAGAGGTGAAACTCTTTATGTAGCTCTAAATGGCACAGCAAAGAACTTTGTCCCGGGAGAAATTAAAGTAAGCTTTATAAATACCAACTGGTAGTGATAATGAGCTCTCATTTCAAGTCTTTCTGTGCAGTGAATTGTAAGGAATCAAGGAAAAGCTTCCAATCTTATCTGACTTAATTTGCACCTTACTGGTGGCTCTGGCTTAGCACTGAGGAAACCAGGAGACATTTCAGCCCATCTCTGAGGTGGCCACATATGTAAACACGCACATGAGCTGTTGCCTCTGTGCTTTGCACACTTTTGGTCAAATCTCTGTGAAATTAAAGCATTCAGAAAACTGTTGAGGAACTGCTGAGGAACTGAAGCTGTTCTTATGTCCAGCATGAGCCTTAATCCGCATGTGTGAAGGCATGCATGCTGTTTGGCAGAGAGAAAAAAGACAGAGAAAGCAGTATTGATTATTGCTACAAGGTTATTTTCAATGGTTGTGGGCCATCCCAAGCAAAAATCACAGTGAAAATGAGGCGTTTTTGTTTTCTTATGATATTTCCATGGTGTTATAAGCCTCTCTTACCCGCAGAAGTTGAATCATAGTGTGCTTTACATTGTGCTAAGAACTGATGTGACATTTTGTTTTCTTATTGCAAGGAGGATTCTTTTTTAGTGCTAGGCTGGAGAACCTCCATTTTTAAAAGTGACATGACCTAAAATGTAATTCTTTAATTTTTTTCAAATTTTACCTTTCTGGCAATTTTTTTTCAAATATGCATGTTATCTTAACACAAATAATTCTGGACAATGCTGGTAACTGCCCAGATTTCTCTAAATTAAATAAGAAAATAAAATGATATAAAGCCAGTGTTGTTTCTGCCCTCTCCATCAGCTTAAATGTTCTGTCTGTTCAATTAAAAAAAATGACTGCAGTCCATGGCACAGTGCAAACGAGGCATTACACTTGCTGCATTGGACACAGTCAGATCTCCAGCCTGCAAAAAATCAGTCCTTTCCGTATGTTTTGTCACCCACTTGACAAAAACTGCAAAGGACTGTTTTCTCTTTTCCTCCTCTCTGAAGGAGCTGCTTTTGGGGAAGGGGATGCGGGAAGGAGCAGAGGAAGGAGGACTTAGACCAGGGAGGGCTCACTGCACCTTTCACTGCTGAGGCTTAGCTTCCCAGCTCGCTCCTGCCTCTCAGCCATGTAATCCACAGAGGCTACAAGACAGAGAAAAGAAAGTTTATTATTATTTTTGAGGACCTTTCCTGTAGGGTTGCTACTACCTGTCGGTAGTTGGCAGGGTCTTGATTCCTTTCACATCAATAGAAGGCTTTCCCAGCTGCCTGCAGAGTCAGTAGTAGTGGGACAGCTATCCTGACTATGGCACCATAACTGCATTTCTGTGTCCATAAGAGAAGCTTTCAGAACCTATAAAGAAAAGCAGTAAAAACTAGGTTAACCTGAGGGACTTTGGTTTAACCTTACTGCTGTCAGGGCTATAAAAAAACACCTTTTTTTTTTATATATATATACCAGGGCATGATTAATGACAAATAAAATAATCTTGAGAGAAATGAAGTCACAGACCCATCTCTGATTTCCTCCTATTGCTCTGAAAAAAAAATAATAATCCAGCACATGTGTATGAGCACTCACAGGAATGCTCACAAAAGCTGTAGATGGTACATCTCTCTTCCCTGTCAAGGGAAAACTGCAGCAGTGCTATTAATTTCAGGCTGTTCCTGTAGCCTGCACAGTGCTGTATTCTCCAGTGCCAAAAAGAAGGGAAACAGGTGCTCCATCTCCTCAGCATCTGGTTTGGATGGCCACAATACTCCAAACACCTGCACTTCACAGTCTCGCCAAGTCTTGCCTGTTATTGTATGAAGCAGGACTGGCTGCCTATAGCAATAAAAAACATTGTTTATCAGTCATATCAGAGGAACATGGGCTGCAAGAAGGGGACAGAACAAACAAACCTGAAAAAAATCTAATATGAAAGAAAATCTGTTGTGAAGCTTGAGTGATTTGACCATGAAAGGGCATCTCTTGTAGAGATTGGAAAGCAAAGACCAGTCTCATAGCAGGTTTTCCTGTCTGAACAGAGAGTTGGCACCTCAGCTAAGAGGGTGATGTTTTTAGTATCGGGTATCAGGTTTTAGGACTTGAAGGAGAGCTGTAGTTTCACATTTTAATACACAATTGTTTTTACAGACTGTGCTGAGTTTTATCTCTGTAGCTCTGACTATAAACACGATGATTCACATCTTACTAAGAATGGATTTAGGGCGGTTTAGGATTAAAACTGAAACTTTGCCCAGAACCATAGATACTGCAGTTTATTCTATTTTAGGTTTGCTCTTCAGAGTGGGCAAAGCCTTCTCCCTGAATACGACACAGTTTTAGAAGATGCTTTAATGTGAATAATTCCAGTGAAATCGGTGCATGATATAAGGATCATTTTAGATGATAAATTATTCAGTATTAAAACAGAGAGCTGGCAAATGGTCTACTTAGATCCTGTTCTGGAACCCTAGATAGTCTGATTTTCTGCCTTTGAAGAAGCCGCTTCATTTAACTGCCTTTTAGCTCCCCTTAATTGTAAGACTGAGTTAGTTATGGTTAGCTAGCTTTTTCGTTTGCCCTTTGGCAGATGCCTACAGAGCCCTTGAGCTCCTCAGAGGAGAGGCTTTCCAGAAGCTCTAGGTACTTCCACAGCCACTGGCCATGCAGTATCTATATGTCTTTGCTATAATAGCACGAAGAACCATCCTAGGGAGCACGGGAACGACAACGAGTTTAACTTTCCACGAAGTACTGCCTCTAGCCAGGCAGTAAAGATGAGTTGTTCCCTTTGCAGTGAGCCCCAACTAGTGCCAGAAGAGTGGAAGTACAGCAGGGCGCAGTCAGGGCTGAGACTTTGAGCGGCTAAAATAAACATCATTATCTTCAGGCAAAAGTTCGGGGAAAAGTTTGCTTTGCTCTGTAGAACTGAAGTTATTCCATCAGCTTTAAAAAGGATCTGTGACATTGGACTCATGTACAAAGGAAGATGCTTATCTTGTCTCTCAGAAAAACTTAGCTTCTAGAAAAAAATGTTTTAGGATGGGGAAAAGTTCATAGTTAGCAATGATGGTTTTGCTGCAAAATAGCTCTCATCACACTGGCATGAAGAGCAATCCTCTGGCAGGAAATACTTGTGTGGAGTGGTGGACATGACGATATAAACAGGTAAAGAAAATCTGACATTCCTTATGCAAAAAATAGAGCTATTAAGTACTCAGCTCAAGAACATAAAGGGACACCTGCAAGACAACATATGGAGCACTGGATTTTGTTAGATAACAGCTTTTTTTTCTCTTTGTCTACAATGATCCATCTAATGTCCCGGTTTACTACATCTCACACATAAATGCCAGTGTTTAAGATCCACAGCTACCCGTTCAGATGAATGATGGCCTAAGACATAAATCTGAAATAGGCTAAAACATACAGCGTAAAAATGCGAATAGATGGGAACTATCGTTATACTTGTCAAAGTGTTGATATATAACATATTCATCCACTGCTGCACTCCATGGGCATGCTTGAGGAGAGACTCTGCTTGCAGAACTTCGCTGTTGTTACACCAGTAAAATTATACTAGAAAGAAAGTACTTCCAGTCACTTGGGGCCTTTTTTATTTTTTTTTCTTTCTAAGCAGATGCATCTTCTCAGATTCACTCTGTTTTAACAGTAACCACTATGACTAATTGCATATTTGGAGAAAGAATGGGGAATCTTATTTCCAGCATTTGAAGTGCGATGACTAGCCATTGCTGAATTGAGTCTTGATCCTGGATTGTTATACTTGTGTCAGTCTCAATGCATGAGTTATGAAATTTAGGGCTAATAAGATATGTATCCTTCTACTTGTTCTACCTACGGAGAGAGAAAGAGACAGAGACACAAAGAAAGGTATGAAAAAATGTACATGTAATATATAGGAGCTTAGCAGTTTGCAGAATTCTCCTGATGACAAAGCTGTGACTGGGAGCTGCTCAGTCTATAGACTCATTTTTCAAATTGTTTAAATTTAAAGTTGTACTAAAAAGAATTTGTTAAACCTACTTCTAATCACAAGGAATTGAGCACACTAACTATTGCTTGTACAGCCAGGAAAATCTAGTTCTTAGCAATCTAGTTCTTAGCAATGACCACCCACTCCTGGTAATGATTAAATAGGCTCTACAGGACGATTTGAAAAGTGGTTTGTTTAAATACGCTCTATTTGAAGGACATTAAGTCCTCAGAGTTCAAGGGTAGCAAGGGAGATAATGTCAAGGTAATGATATCACATCTCTATTTTATGACACCAGCTGTGCCATAGATTATACTTTGTACATGATTTAGTTGTGAAAAAAAGTTATTCTATTAATCCATCTTATCCTTCAGCTTCTATCACAGCAGTTCATATTAAAAAGGTAGGTTAGGATGATAAGCAGTTTAGCACACTATCCATAAGCAGTCTTCTTGTCAAAATCTACAGTCACTACACTGCCAGATCTTTTCTGCCGAGTGCTCTTCCTTGCTACAGCACCATTAAGTCATGAATCCTTGACTCACCGTTGACTAAAAATATATTGTATATTTATTTAAAATTAATCACGTTCCATCTGGCAATATTTGGATGCTGTTTCAATGCTCACTCCAGAGATGCTGTTTTCAGAAGTACTACAATTTATTGTCCACCAAAAAGCACGACGAGTGGAAGCCTGGCTCCACTGCAGTGGCAAAACTTTGGTTGAATGAATTGAGGCCAGGATCTATTTCTCATAATATTCCCATAAAGTGAATTAAAATAAATGTGAAAGTAAGGCACAGCAGAGCTCTCCGGGATCATAAATTTACACCATATCCTGCCATTCACACACAGGCAACAGTGCTTTTGAAATCAGAGTGAATAGGGGATTTACCTGACAAAGAATTACGGGATTACATCCACAAATTGTTGAAGTCTCATGTGCAACTGAACTGAATTTCCGTTGAAAACCTTTGTAAGGTTGGAAAGTGAATCTGAATTTAATATTTTCTGAGCATTTGTCTTGCCTTGAGTCTCAATTTTGGAAACACAGGCTTGGATGTGACCCAAAACTTTTTCAACACCTCATCATTATTAACTTGGTGTTTCTGCATGAATGTAAATTTTCCAGTCCTCTCTGCCTAGACGGGCAGACAAAGCTAAATCAGTCAGGGCATGTTTGACACATCTACAACAGCAAAGGTAGAAAAGTGGAAGAACTTTAGAAAACTGCATCAAAACATGAAGTTACCAGGGCAATATCAGAGAATTTATTAGAATTACGGCTGATAGGAAGTCTTTAGGACACAGCAGTGAACAGAAAATGTTTAAAAGCAATGATATAAAACAGCATTTCAGTTTACCAGAAACCATGGGAACTAAAACAGCTGCTGTGTACGTGAATGATACTCATCTAAATAGAGGGTTTACCATGGGTTTCCTTAGCTTGCCAAGATTTTACTGTGTTTATTAATTCTCTGGGCTGGCCATATTGTTTCAGACCAGAGCATCCTACTGAGTAAAGTTTAATCCCCAGAAAGAAATGTTCACCACCAGGTACCTAACTCTGATATACTGACTCAGGTTTAAGTCAGCATCTGTTTCTTTTTTACCTCCCTGTCTTGCCCAGATGTTGAGCTTGTCAGGACAAGGCAAAAAGACAAGAGATGTATAGTTGCACACCGAGTCAGTAGTTTAGGTGGCATTGCAGTCCTAAACTCTTCCATTTCCCTACAATGAAGTGTATGTCACTGAATGTGGAATGGGAATGTCAGTTGGTGAAAAATCTGGTGTCTCATAGAAGTGATTCCATTTCAACAATTACTCTCCTTTTTGTAACTATTGTTATTTAGATTATTCTATATTGCCTTTCTCTGAGAGAAAAACAATGCCTTGCATTTCCTTAAGGAAACATCCTATCTGCCTGCTGTGTTCCAAATCCACTCTGAGGAGGTGCTTTCTATCAGAGAAGCAACCCCTGCCCTAGCCCAAGCCAGCTTGCTTGAGAACACATATGAACATATTGCCTGACTTCAGACAGTGAATTTTCTTTGAGGACTATATTTTAATTCTTTCAGGCACATTCTTTATACTAATATATGTTCATTGCAGGCTGTCACAACGCAGTCCTGCTGCTGCAAGAACCCATCCAGCTCTCCTCCTTCCTGAAGACCCATTCACACTCTGGGCCTGCCTCCTTCATTGTCTTGGCATCAGCATGTGTGAAGACCCATGGGGAAGCATCCTTCAGAAAGCTGATTGACATATAGTTTATTTGGTCTACACAAATAGCCTTTTTACTTCTGTTTTTTTGTAGGCATCTCAACTTACTTTGGTCCTACAAAAGGCTCCAGACAGGGAGAAAATGATGAGAAATGGGAAGGAGTGGCTAGAGCATACTGAATTAAACCATGTTAGTTAGTAAAAAGATCTCAGAGGATGCGTGCGTGTATAGATGTCAAGAAAACAGAGGAGAGATTACAGAAAAGAGAACTTATTTGTGTCTGTTCCAAGAAATCAATGTGACATGAGTTCACCACTCATGATGCATCAGAGAATTCATGTGGGTAACAGAAACTGTGAACGAAGGCTCCTCTTGTGTGGAAAGCCTCATGCAAAACTCACACCTTGTTAGACATCAGAGAACCGAACCACAAGACACAATTCCTCGCAGACTAGGCTTTATTGGCTCTGCTGTTCATAGTCCAACACATTTCTTTTTGCTCCCAAAGCTTTGATAAGATTTGGTGGTCCAATGCAGTCTAAGCTCTATGTGGCAGATGAATGGAAAGGAATAAGGTGATTGGAGTATTTTCTGATCCTGAGCAACAAAGCACAGTAATTCCTGCAGAGATGTCAGAAATGTTAAAACTGTCTGTCAGGCTGACACGGCAACAGTTTAGCAGAGATCATGATAGAACCTCCTATCTTTGCCTCCAGCTGCTTGTAACCTGTCTGTATCAAATTTGCAGTGCTGGTTTTCTTGCTTTAATTTTGAAACCAGAATAAGCTCTTTATGAGAGTAAATTTCATGAAATAAGTAAATCAGGTTGATCATGAGTACAAACATATTACTTTTGGTTAGGAGTGAAGGGAACTATTTCAATGACATCTCTCTGTGCCAACAGCCAAAAATTATGTTGACCCTTTCTTGTGGATCCTAGTGTTGCAAAAACATGTTTAACATTTTGTCCATAAGAGTGGACAAAAATGACAGTAATTCTTCATGGCAATTTTAGGGAATTTATGAATTTTAGAAAAGACTCAATTTAGATTTTTTTTCCTTTCATCCCTTGTTCTTTCAGTCTTTTCTGGAAAGGGAAAAAAACTTGTTGAATACTTTACTTCTATGGTCATTGCCCCTGCCTACCTCAGAGGGACTCAGTCCAGAAGTCTTTTCCCCCACAGATGTAGTTATCAAGCCCAATCAATTTTACCTCTTTAATTTTACAGCCTCTTTAAACTTAACTTATTGTTCTCCAGACAACTTTTCTCCCTATTTACAATAATCCTCTCCTTTTGAGTCTTCTTGACATTCACTTTGGCCTATTTCCAGTTAGCCAAAATGCAGGACACGTTAAAAAGTAACTGGCTGTCACCACTAGCAAGATACAGAGGAATTAAAAGCTAATCTGTGAGAGTGAAAAATTTACTTAACAGTACCTGTGAATGACTGTTTTTTTTTTTTTTTTTCAAATTGGCAAGATGCAAGATGGGTAAGTTATTAGATCATTAGAAAGCTGATAGAGAAGCAAAGAACTACTATGCTGGCTGCCTCATGGAGCACACTAAAGCCAACCCTGCGTTGAGACCTTTCTCAGTCAGGGAGAAATTTGTACTTTTGCAATTAAACCTCAGGTATACAACAGAAGTACAAAGCAAGCATTAATTCAATTATATCAGTTCAATACATATATTTGAATTACATATCTATGAAAACTCACATTGAGAATGTTGATTCTCATTATTGTTTCTAGTACCTCATTCTCAGTTTGCTAAATGAATTTATTTTTGGGATTTGAGTTGTCAGACACAGGCTGGGAGACTTCCAAGGAGCACCCGTATCTACTGTAAATGTTGCTAATGGCATTGCTCCCTCCTCTCTGCACCTGCATCTTGGGCCAGCAAGGGCTCAAAAGAGGCTCTTCTGGAGCTTACACTGCTCTTGCCATCTCTAACAGTAAAAGCTACCAGAATATTTTGAGCAAAATATAGATATCATCCAAGATGCTCAGTCAGAAGCTTGCTATAGTTTCTAAGCACTTCTTTCTTATTCTATCTTTCATTTCAATTATTGATAGAGGGGAAAAAAAGGAAACACAAAATAAAATCATGAAATCAAAACACCTGCAGTCCACGGGAAAAATGCAGCAGACCACATAAGCTCAGCATGACTCATGCTATTCACCAGCATACAGAAAATTGCAGACCAGACAACAGAGCTCTGGACTAGCCGCCTTCTGCACCCTATCCCCAGGGCTGTCTGCACCTCTGCCCAGTAGGCCAGTGAGCACACAGCTGCCAGACTCTACCTACACAAAGTTGTCCTGTCTGGTTGCCTGCATGCACAGAGAAGGCTTCTTTTCTTTCTTTCCTCCAGGATTTTGGAGCCAGAACACAGAACCTATACAATGAATGAATGAGCAAATGAGCATGGGCTCTCTTTTGTCATTGCCAAGTGGTGGTTGTAACTCTCACAGGGACTATGCACATGTTGGCATGAGAGGACTTACAACTTGTCCTTTCCCACGTCACCAAGTCAGGAGATGAGACACAGGTCAGTAATGTGACAAAGGCTTATTACTGCTGGAAGGCAAAGGCTGTTAATGCTGCCTGGGATAAAACACACATTCTCCCAAGTCATGCAGGCTGTGGGCAAAGGACTGACTTTTTAGCTTGCCCCCAGGGGACAGGGCATGTATGAGTGATGCCTTGCAGTCCTTCAGAATTCATAAAAATACTCAGAAATGTGAAAACAAGCATCAGTTTCCAGAACCCTCAAAGGAGGGATCCAGAGAGGATAGTCATTTGCAAGGGAAACCATTTTACCATGCTGCATTGTCCCAAATATGTCAACATCTTTTGCCCAGAACTAACTCTCACTCCTTCCTTTCAGACCCCCAAAAAACAGAAAAACTCTCTTCAAAAAATACTGTTCTCATGCCCATCCTAAGACCTGTGTTGTTGACTGACTGTCCTGACTGGCTCCATCTCCTGTCCCGTTAAAGAAGTGGGTCTTCACAGCGACTCAATTTGCAGATGGTCTGAGACAGCTCTGGGAACATCTCAAACACATTGTGGAATAAAATTAGTAGTCATTTAAGTTATTCCCAAGACTCTCTGAATGACGTTTGTTCCAAATAGAGGAAGAAGTAGTAGAAAGGATGCTATTACCAGATTGTTCCCCAGGCCCAGGCTCTCCCTAAGATAAACTCCCAAGGTGTCTCTCAAGATGCCTCCCAGTTGGAGTTGATTACAAACAAGGAAAACTCAGAAATGGTTCTCTTTCCCTTGTCTACGGAGCAGTTGGAGTGGTGCTGAGCTTAGCAGCCCTGAGAGCTGGCAGTTCAAACAGAGGTATTAACAACAGGGATCTGAGGAGTATTTTGGCTGCAATTTTAAGAAATGTGGAAGTGTGGAGAAAGGTGAGACCAAAAAGAGCACAAAAACAGACACAGACTGACTGCCAGCAGAAGTCACAGCACTTCTGAAAACTGTTTCTCAGTCGTTAAGAGTAAGCTGGAGAGAAGACAACCAGAGAGTAAAGACACTACATGTCCCAAAATACATGCCTCATTGAGGAGTGTTTTGCATCCAGAAAAAACCATACCTATTTATGCTTTGCTGTTGTTGTTGTTGCCTGCTTGCTTGTCCATATTGGCTGTTGGCAGTGCTTTTGCCCATTCAGAATGCCAGGCTGATGGGACCAGCTTCTTCTGACAGGTGAGCAGGGGATGGAGGAGGGTGAGAAAACCATGCCAGTAGGACTGCTACAATCTGGGGAGCCCTGCAAGGAGATGCCCTCATTTCTGTCCCTCTATGGCCAGTGCAGCACGGTGTCTTTGCATACCGCTGTCCAGCAGTGGAGAGGGATCTGTAACTGGCATCTGTGCAGATCCCACTGCATGGCAGTTGGGGTGAGGAGAGCCCTTCCCCTAAAAAAAATTTAGGACTGTTCTTGGGGTGCCGCTATTGTGACTTAGAATGCCATAAGAAAATGGAGCTTTTGGAACGGCAATGGTTCCAGGGGTGCTGACATGGACCCTGTAAAAGGAAAACATGAACAATACAGATTAAGACAATCAACGACAAGCATGATCTCAATAGCATCTCAGCTCTGGGCTTACAACAAATAAAATTCCTTTCACTTGAAGAAGTTCTTCTTTCTTTCCTAGGCTATGCATCAGCAAATCAGAGGTTGATAACCCACCTAACACCAAGTAAATGACCAAGAGCACCAACTCTCTGTTTTTAAAAAGACATTTTAAAAATCATGTTTAAAAGTACTAAAGAAATTGTGCCAAGAAACTTCCACAGAGAAAAAAATCACTTCATTCTTTCTTTTAAATTCTACAAAGAAATGTGCTATAAGTTTAATTTATGAATACATCTATTGAATATAAAGATAGAATGATGTGAACTTTGGCATACATCTCCTGGAGAGCTGGAATTTAGTTCCTTATGCTAGAGATGAGTGGATGGGTAAAATGTTTAGGAATATCCCTCCTCACTTCACTCCATTGCAGAACTTCCCCCAGGATGGCCAGGTGATGCAATTCTCTAATTTCTTTGATGACTTGTATTTGAGTAAGGACTTGCCTATTGGAGTAGAAAGCAGAAACTGACAACTGACTCATCTCATGAGGTCCCTTTTCTAAGCAAGGCTTTATCCTGTTCTCCAGTGATAAATGCCCATTGAGATTACGTTCTGAAAAAAGTATATGCATCATGTTTCATTTTCCTGTGGATGCACTGAATTCAGGGGATCTATTGTGCATTCACCAGAACTCCTCACTACCTCTCTTGTCCAAAGCTGAGTCTACTCTGGCCTTTGATCAAAGAGAGACCAAATGTTTTCCAGCATTCTGGCCAAAAAATTCTTGGCACAATTGGCTGAAAATGCATCATGTTGGCCTACTCTAATTTGAATTCTTTTGAGCAAGGGTCTAAATCCACATTGGTGCCCAAACTCACCAAAATGTTTTGATGAAAGCAAGCGGTTCCAGTGAAAACAAATTGAAACTTGGAAGGAAGGGGCAGTTGGTGTGTGCTGCCCAATCTGGTTGGTGTCCACATGCTTTCCTCACAACAAAGTTGGTTGCTGGACAAGAGAGGCCAATCAGACCTGTTGTAGATTTCTACCATTGGCCCGAGAGTGCCTCACAGCACTGTCAAATAACCACACTCATACAAGCAAGACAGTGCCTGTTCCTTGCTGAAAAAGCCTATGGTATATGCAGCCAAGTCCTCTGGGAAAGGCAGGGCATGCTGACGCTGAGCTGCCTTAGAAATAGCATGGGTACACTACAGCCCCATGCTGGCACCCCAGAGCTAGACGTATAGCCTTTAATCATCCTTTGACCTGTGCCTCACCTTCCAGCATTCATGTACTCAGAGAAATCTTGGTTTGATCTGCTAGGACATACTATTTTGCCAGTTGGTCTTGTAAAACAAAATGTAAACACCAACTTATTTTTATGTAGTTGGGTCAATGGTTTGCTAGGTTAGCCCCAGGGACTAGGTTGTTACCTGATCTCTCAAAGCACAGCAAACAGATGTCTGACAACTAGAAATTGCCTGTACGGTGTAAAAACTGGGAGATTATGGCAGTCTGAAGAATGGTATGGTTATTACAGTATCTAAAATAACATGAAATTGAACCACTTGACTTCTATACCATTATTTTTAGTGGTTCCTATGACACATACTTGCTACTCTCTTGAAAAGATGCTCAATAACCAGAATATTTAAAGCTATGATATGAAAGTTAGGTATGTCTAGGGACATGCATAAAGTGTCCTTAAGAATAAGAACCAATGAAGAAGGAAAATGTCAGAAGAGGAAATCCTTTCTGACAAGTGGCCTTTGGTAGAGGAGTAGATGTTGTATCTGGTTCCCATGAGAACGGAGATAGGATATACCTTTATGAAATGATGTGCCTTTGCAATGAGAAGGTCTAGCTGAAATCAAATATGAAGCAGAAGTTGTATGGCTGCTACTAGCAGCTAGAAAATCCACGTTTGCTCACTTCTATGAAGATGAGATTTGTTAAAGCCATTCCTTTAAGATAGAGTAAATCCTTCATTCAGCAGATTTACTCCTTGAAGATGCGTTGGGTTAACTTGTCTGAACCACCAATGAAAATTGCTGCAAATCAAATATATTTACTTAGTGGGGTGTTTCACAGAACAGTTGGCTAATTACTGGATTGTACTTACAGAGCTATGCTTTGTGAACAGGTTTTTCTAAAGTTTTTCTTTCAAACTCGACAAGAAGTGTCCGCAACGCAACAATCACCTTATTCATTTCAAATTTAAGTTTCATGGTGGATGGCTGCTGATAACCTGTACCACTTTCCTGGTGTAGGTTGGACTGGCCATTTTCATGCAAATAATCCAGTTAAGTAAGACACATTGGATGCGATACTTCATTTCACTGGAGATCCAGACAGGAGACTTGAGTGTCTAACACCTCTTCAGAATTAAGATTATTTTTTTTTCAACAACTTCAGAGGATTTGAAGACCATTATCTCTATCAGTAGCATGTAAGCATATGCTGGTTTAGTCTGTCCTCTTTTAGCAAAAATACACAGCACAAATCTGTGGGAAGCAAGCTCGCACCAGTGAATTTTGGGAACTGTCCTTATGGCCCCTGAAGGTCTCTGGAGGTGCATTTGTAGCCCCAGGGTGGTGACTGCTGAGCTGTTGATACATGAAACACCTACAGTAGCAGAAAAAAAGCAAGAGTGGCTGCCTACTGTTCTATTGTCCCTCCATCCACAGAGGTGTCTGTTTGTTGTAAATAGCTTAAGTGTCTCTAACATGACACAGCATCATAGCATATGGATTCAGCATCTGAAAGCAACAAATGGCCCCTAACCGCTAGTGACCTTGTTATTCCTGTGCAGACCCAGCACTGCTGACCCCACACAGCACAATGACAGAGTACCAAAATAAAATTGAAGATTCTTTTAGAACAAAGATGGTAGAAAAGACAGCCAAAGAAGCTATCTCAAAATAAGACAACTATCTGCAAGTTTATTGGCCATCTAATCACTTTCCTCATAAATATCCTCATAGATTCCACCTTCCCACAGACTCACTCAGATCAGCAAATCTTGTCCCATAGTCCCTTCCCTAAATACAAAACCCATCTCACTCTCTAGTTTTCCAGTGACTTCCAATCACCGCTGAACTCACTTGTCACGAAACATTTCTATGAAGTAAGCCTCATTTAGCCCAGAGAAGAGAAGACTCCTTAATACAACCTTCCAATAATTAATAGAGGATTATAAGAAACATGGAGAAAGATTTTTTACAAGGGTGTGTATTTACATATAAAGGATAAGGGGGTAATGATTTTAACCTGAAAAAGAGTAGATTTAGATTGAATATGAGGAAGAAATTATTCACTATGAGGATAGTGAGGCACTGGCAGAGGATGCCCAGAGAAGCTGTGGCTACCCCAGTCACTGGAGGAGTTCAAGGCCAGGCTGGATGAGGCTCTAGGCAACTTGAGTTAATGAGAGATGTCTCTGCCCAAGGTCAGAGGGTTTCATGGTCTTCAAATGTCCCTCCCAACTCAAAACTTTCTATGATTCTACTGGTCAGAACAGCCAGTTGAACAACACAGATCATAGACATTCATTGTTCATCAAGATTATTCCGAGATATTCTTATCTGGGAAGGCATTGCATTACCTTCCTCGTTGTTCTTCCAGAATCTCCCAGTAAATACATGTGCAGTAGAGGTATACAGCTATTACTTTACTAGACAACGTAGCCGATTTCATCTGTCTTCAAGACAGGATTTTTCAGTAGTATCCTTGGAAGTATCAGTCTTTACTATCCATAAGCACTCATCTCCACTTCATGAGCCATGACTCCATGAAGCATTCACTCTGCTGTGGCATCAGTACTTCCCATCTTCTGTGCATCTTCTGTGTACTATCAAGCCCCAGCTGCAGCCATTAATAAAGATGGCTGGAAATCATCTCACCTAAGTTAATGCACCTTCTCACATAACTCCTCTGATCTGTTTTAGACATGTAGTTCCAACTGTGATGAGTTGAATCCTCAGATAGTGAATGTTTCTCTCCACTGCTTCTAAAAAGACCCTTGACAGCTAGCTCAGACATACACACATACATGGCAGATGTCAAATTTGGGACCAAAAGTCCCACTCTGTATAACAACACCACTGATTTCTGCATGGCTCCGTTCTCAGTAAGTCAGATGTAAACCAGATCTATTCTTAAAGTATGTAGCTGTGCTATCATGGCAGCACGCCCAGGCTAACAAGCCAGTTATTGCTGGAGGAGTATGTGGCAATAATAATGTGGCTACCTGACTTCTGGAAGGAAGTGTGCTAGGTAAGGTACATCCTCTTCTCATCATAAACAGAGTGAAAAGGCAGCTGTCTGAGCTTGTTTTTGTACCTTTTCTGCATTGTTTAGTTCTTTATAAACATTGTGATTGGCTCTGGATCTGTTCTGGATTCAAGATTCTGATTTAAGCACCTGAATTAAGTACCTTCTCCAATGTGCTCATTAAGTAAATTCTACTGTATAGCATTAGAGCAGAGAAAGTCAAGGTGCTTACACCTTGCCAACTAAAATGTTATCCAACCTATGACTTAATAACTCTTAAAAGTCTTGCCAGCTTTGCTATGAAGTGTGAAAAATTCACCTGAAGCATGTAGTTGTGCCAGGAGAACTTGAATGTAGATATAATTATATCAGCAAAAATATACTTCAGTTAGTGTAGTTTATTTACATCAACAAAAATTATAGTTGCTTGTAGCTATATTTAATATGCATCACTGTGTATGCAGACACTACTTACAGACATAATACATACAAAAGCAGCTACAGTATAAGTGAATACATAGCAGACTATCATAAATGAATCCAAAGATAACTGGAGGAAGATTTCTGGTTATGCTTTTCACTATGCTTGAAATTCACATTGTGCCTATGCCCATTCTTTCCTGACAGGACACAGGTATAATGCTCCCAAGGTAGATTTTTAACTTGTTGCGGGCTTTTTATACAATCTAAATTAGTTAAATTTTCCTGACTTCAGAGATGTAAGCTATTCCTAGTTTTTCTAGTAAACTTAGAATGAAAACAAAGTACAGTTTGAGACCCAGCACGCAACAATTTAAGTATCTGAGTTTATTGGTTTGCCCAAGGCTAATTAGGGCCTGATCCAAAGCCCATATGAAGACAGTGGGAGTCTTTCCACCAGTTTCAGTAAATTTTGGATTAGGCTTTCAGGACTACAGAACAAAAAGAGAAAGAGAGAGAGAGAATGTTGTCACAGTTCAGCCAAATAAATGAAAGCATCTGTCACTTATCATGATTTGAAACTAATTGCATGGAAAATTAGATTTAGGCCCCTCGAGATCAGATGGAATCTGTATTCAAGCACTTCCTTTCTCTTGCATTTTAAAATATTTCATTTTCACTTTGTTAGCTCATTTTCAAGAAATATTCTCAGCCCCTTCCTGTAAGAATAGCTCAGTTCTGCAAAAGCCAAGAAAAAGAACTGATATTCATGGTTTTCCAGAAGAGAAATTCAATTCCAGCTTTGTTATTGTGATAATTGCAAGCTTGTTTTTGTCTGTGAAAAGTGAGCTAGTGAGCTGAGTAGACAATAAAGAGAGTACCAATTTTTATTGCCTTTTCTAGCAGCGTCAAGGCACTGCTGCTGGCCCCAGCCCTGGACCATGGGGCTCACTCTGCTGCCTGCTGCTCTGCTGTTGACAAGGTACAAGGGAAAGGACCTCCTCCTTGTCCCTGACAACCAGGCATCCAGACTCTGCTCTGAGTTACATGACTTGCTAAGTAAATAAAATGTCTTTCTGCCCTGTTCTGGGAATGATTTTAGAAGAAAATGAAGGGATTTCATATGCCTTTCTTAGGCAACCTTGAGAAACGCTTTATAAAAAGCAAGAAATGGAAATGGGGCACTCCTTCCAATTTGATGTTCTTGCTCAAGCAAACAAAACTCTGTTTGGTTGTTTGGAACAGATCTTCAGCTTGGGCCAAGTGGATTTGCTGACTAGTCTATTCACTACCCTAAATGATCCTCCTGCTTCAACAATCAACAAGACTCATCCTGCCATTTCCATGTGCTCGTTATCAAAGGAGGTGAGCTGAAAAGCACTGTATGTGAGATGCATGTGGGGGATCCAGGGTGTCCTTCTAACAAACCATGTTCCAACAGGCTTTTTGATACACAGCCACATTCCTGCATTTCCCTTATGAAAGGGAGACATGCAGCAGCACATCCTCTTGCACACCGTCCTGAGGGCCACAGCAGGCTGTTTGTCAAGGCCCTAAACAAGGGATGGGTGAAATTGTTTTGTCTAATTTCCAACCCACTTGAATGTCATGGGTTTTAAAGTTCATCAGTGTTGAATGGTTATTTGGTTTGCATTCCTCTGAGGTGAGGCTGCCAGGGTGGGGTGAGGCAGAAAGAGGTCCTGGATGAAAAATGGGGCAGAGGGGATAAACAAAAAGAGAGGCACTAAGAAAACAAAAGTGGAGAGGAGGAAAGAAATCAGTTAAAAAAATGAAGCATGTCCTATTTGTATCCTCTGTAGGGCACCTTGCTGTATGGGATTGACTGTGCTTCAAAGCCAAAAATGGAGCTATATTTATGTTTATAAGACTCAGTGCCTTAGGGCCAGTTAGGGGTTGAGAGAAAGAAAAGAGAGGAAAGAACATGGAATGTCCCACACTTCAGCAGATTATTTTAGTGTATGTAAACAAACAAGAGATGGGGTTAGGGAAAATCAAAACACAAAAGCAGGGAGAGTAGTAATTTATTGAATTGAGAGTTTGATTCTCGGGATGGGATTTAGTTAGGAGATTAGTTATACAGAAAGGCAGGGAAGAGAGAGGAATCACAGGATAATTTCTGTTAAAAAAAGTTAAGAAAGGGGTGCAGAAAAGGAAGGGAAGGAAAAAAGGGAGGGCACTGGCTGAAGGAAGCTGTGGTAAATTGATCTCTAGTCACCATTGTCTCTGTTTCCCCTACAAACCCCACTCACATAGAATCATAGAACCACAGAATATCCTGAGTTAGATGGGACCCGTAAGGATCACTGAGTCTAACTCCTGGCTCTGCACAGGATCAATCAAAATTCAAACCTTATGTCTGAGAGCACTGTCCAAATGCTTGCCTGAACTCTGGCAACTTGGGGCTGTGCCCACTGCCCTGGGGAAGTGGTAGAAGTGCAGTATGTAGAAGTACTTGTCTGACCAGAGAGCACTGCAAAGGATTCTCCTCACCAAAGGGAAAGAGCCATAAAACCCGGTTCCTAGCAGCTCTTCTTGCCCCTCCACTGGACCCTAGGTTCTTCAAGGAGCAATAAGGGAGAGCTGTGAAAAAGAGGCGACACATCACCCCAGAGCCCGCTCCAGCTCTCTGAACTCCTTGGCAGGCCCTCACGGCTGCTGCTGCGTTCCCTGAGCTGCCCCAGCACCACTCTCCTTGCCAGCCCACACTTAGGGAGTACACCAAGTTCTCAGTTATTAAAGCAGGGCCTGGAGGTGCTGTGTGTGCTGTGGGACATGTGCATCACGCACAATCACTCTTCAATAGAAGGAGTGCCACTAGCTGCTGAGCGGGTGGTGTGAGGCAATGAAACATTGAAAGAGTATATGCTTTTTTGGCATGCCAATAGCAATGCTCTTGCATCACTGACAGTGTTTGGCTCTGCTGAGAAGGGAGGGTCAGGCACCTTGCTGCTCCGCAGCCTCACCTGCAGCTCACACTTTTCCTTGACACATTTCTGCCCTGGCTGACAAGGAGCCATCACCACTTCCCTCACCTGACAGGAGGGGCAGGTTGCTCTTTTGCGATCTCCTTTCCAGGTCAAAACTTTCTGGTGGGATACTAATGAGAGCTGACAACAAAGTGGGTGCAGCAATAGAACAAATGTTAATGGAATAATATCCTGCTTTTGTTATCTCAACCTGCCTTCTATATGCTCTTACCTTCAGATATAATTCCTGGCATTTAATTTAATGAGCTTTTGTGTAGACTTGCTAGCAGAATGTTTTCAGCTGCATTTTTAAAGCAGAAATGCAGGCTTATCAGGCAGGATTTTTCAGTCTCTCACAGCTGCAATTAAAAAGTTTGTTGAAATATAGGAATAAGTATGTAGCATGTAGTAAGGTGCAGATGACACGTTTGTGGTCGGCATTGTTTCTGGGTTCAGAAAACTGGCAGTCTCACCTCACATGATAGAACTTGACAGACAAGATGATCTGCACAAGAGGACCTCCACTGCTTCTACAGAGCAGAGATCTGAGAGCATTTTTTTTTTTTTTTAATTTAGCATTTTGAATGAAAGTTGTTAAAATATCTTTACTTACCAGAAAATTTGAAGAAGGCATACAAAATGACACCACAGAGAAAGTCTTCTTTTCTCTGTTTTGCTCAATCAATGGGTATTGGCATAATATCTCTGTACGGCTCTTGGTGCTTTCCAATTCTGGTGTTTCTGTTTCTTCAAAAAAGGAAGAACACTTTAAAAAAATCACTAAGCTTTGATCAGACATCAGAAAGCCTGGCTAACGTCTATCACTAAATTTCAAACAGAGATTATTTTGCTGATGCATAGTTTGACAGATTCATTAACTAGCAGTGAGGTAGAAGGACATAGGAGTTATTCTTTGTTACTGTTACAGTAACCTGAAAACTGGCATTGCCAGTCACTGAGCAGCACAGACACTGGTGTGAGACAGTCCTTGCTGCAAACTCCTTGCAGCTGAAATGCAGCAGTCAATGCATAAGGAGAGAGGAAGCAATGCTAGTCATAGACAGGAAGCTGAGACATCCAAGGGTATGCTGTGGGGCTGTGTCAGCACAAAAGCCAGAACAGATCCTCTGAGTACTTGGTCAGTTGCAGCTGGTGTAAGATTTTGCCTAATTTTTCATTAATTACTATCATGTTAATGGTTTGGGGATGGGAGTATGACAGCAGGAGCCACCAAAGGTTCTCACATTTTCAAAGTAGACCCAAGAGTTGTGAACACTATCTTACTATGCTTTCTACAGCCCATGACACCTCCTGGAGTTATTTTTTGACCAAAGACATTGCCACAGACAATTGAGGGACACGACAGTCCTCACTGCACAGCTCCTCAAACGAGCAGACGTCACTTACTGCTGCCCTCTCTGCCCACTTCCTATTTCTCATAGAAACCCCCGAGGATCACTCCTGACCTATCAGGATGTGTCTGTGGCGTTGTTCCAGGCAAGTAAACAACGCTGGGTAGTTTGGGAATATCAGACCAGGAAGGGTTTAGAAGTACCATCTTGGGCTGTCTCCTTCATTGTGTTAGCGACTGAACCACCCAGTGCTTGTTTCCTCCAAATAACAGCCCAGTAATTGTTTCCTCTTGTCTAGTTCATTTTTAGAACTGTTTTAATTTCGCCTATTGTTGACCCTGCTAGTTTAGTCTATAAAGCTTTACATACACATGGAAAAAAATAACAGTACCTAACTTCCTGCCTTCCATTACCCTCCAGAGTAACTCTCAGGCTAATGCACATAAGGAACCAGGAAAGATATATTTTAAGCTGTGATACTACCACAGAGGCAATTCAGAAGGTTAAGTTAGCCAGGATTTAAGATATGAAAGAGCCCATGCATTGCCCACTCACGTCGCACTCTCTGTGGGACAGTGAGTATGGGATTACTAGCTGCAGCCTGAAGTGCTGCCCAAGAAGCAGATGGTTGCGGCATTTTGTTACTGATGGGTCAGTTCGCTTTGATTTTATTTCACATTTCTTTTTTATTTTCCCCTTAAACAAAAATTCCAGTTCCCAGCAAAATTCCAGAAATGCTCCCTATTTCAAGAGCTTATAATATTTAATATTTGTATCTAAGCCCTCTGATAACATCCCTTAAAACTTTTTCTTACCTTCATGTTTGGAAAGTATGTATTGTCTCCACTCTCAAACCATTTTAAAAGAATTTAATCTGATTTCCTAACAAGCCTCACCTTAGTCTTCAGTCTTGAATGCTTTTCTGTACTCATGATAGCAATGTTACGTCCTATATTTCCTTAATGCAGGAGGAGGAAGAAAGTACCTGTGCTCATTTTGTGCATGATGTCCTCTCATCCAGACGCAGGAAATCTGGCCTATCTCCACAACCTCAGAGGGCTTGACTCCACAATTCCCACATGCCAAAAGAGCCCTGTAAGCACATGGAGATCAGCTCCTCTGGGAGAGATAAATCTCTACCCTTCCTGCTGGAGATGAGTCAAGGTGACTTAGGACAGGTCAAGCCAAAGGTCCAGAAGAGGAAATAGGAAAGCACCTGTAGCTGTGCTCTCCTCAGGAGAGCAGTGGGGAATATGGGGTTCATTGACAACCTTCCTTCTGGAAGCAGAGAACTGACCGAAAGGCTGAAACATTTCGGTTGCAGGCATTATAGTGGATTTTGCTTTATTCTTTCCTGGTACAATCTGTTTTCAGTTAGCTTTACATAAAAATCCTGGAATAAACTATTTTAGGGGGTTATTATTGTACTTCAACCAGCAAGTATAAAACGCGCAGATGGAAAGAGAGGGAGATGATATATGAAAAATTTATATATTCAGCTCTATTGCTGACAAAGGAATTTTATCGTCAAAAATACTGATGTCATGACTTGTAACCTTAATGGCTTCCCCATGTATACAGTAGGGTGACAAGAGATACACAAAAAACCTTGCCTTTGGTTTTCTACACATACTTTTCTTTTTATCTCTTCACATCTTGTTTCTTTCCCCAAACCAGAAAGCGAACTGAAGTCTCCAGTTCTTTTCAACAGCATTTTCTTCATTCCAATTTAATTTCTATTTTTTTTTATTTAAGGAGTAACATGAAAAAGAGCCATGAATGGATAAAAACAGTCTTAGCCAAATATAGGTGCTCATGTGAACAAAGGTATGGATACAGTTGAGGGACCCAACCTCTCTACCTAATGCACCACATGCCGAAGAATAGCTCAGTTGGAAAGGGTGCTAAGCTCCAGCTGTCAGTGGGAACAGAGCAAAAATTGTCATTGCTCCGATTAAGAAATGCAGCAAGTCTCATTCATGCCTATATATGATAGCTATCACTCGTAAGCTGGCTGCAGTTACAAGCTCTTCTGTATTTTTGAAACACACTTCCATAAATATCCCCACAGAAGACAAAATGACACTTCCTCATGTGTGCCAGTGGTGGTGTAGCCAAGATCTGATTCAACAGTAGCGTATGCACATTTCTGAGAACTTGGGACTTATTTATTTCTATTTCAGAATGCTGCATTAATTTATCATACAGTATGAATCATAGGACTCCAGCATTTACTTGAAGCACAAGACTGAATCTAACAGTTTCTAAATGCATTCAGCTTTCTGCTCTGCATTGATCAGAGTTTATCTCACAAAATACTTCTAAATTCTCTGTATAGTTCTTCCAGTATTCATACTTGAATGAAAAGTATGCACAAAATAGCAATGAATTCTGAGTCGGCTTTGAACATAGATGTTACTGTTGTCAAACAATATGCTAGCAAAAATAGCAAAGCAAACAAACAACAGAATAAAAATCTGGAAGCTTTCAAGTATTTTGAAACCAACTCTATAAGGCCTCTTATTAAAATCAGGACATATGGTTTCTCTGCTCACTAGGCATGCTTTCACCTCCATTGGAACAGCATTGCTCTTAAGAAAAAGAGGCCTCCTGATCTCTTAAAAATTAGGACAGAAAGTAGGTGGAAATTTCAGCAATTTGATAAACTGTAAGTATCAAAAGAACTGTAGTTCTTTAGGCACACTTGAAATTCCAGTGCTTTACCTATTGCCTTCAGCAATGCGAGTGATGTGTTATGTAGAGTGGACTGACAGAGTTTGCTAACATTCCTATTTGTAGAAAGCAAGAGGAAACCTGATCCTAAAAGGATCCTGACAACACCGGCTGCCAGACGTTTTAATTTTCAAGGAAGGGAGAGCTACTGGATGTTAACTTGCATACGCCTGCATGCTGCTGCTTAGAGAGTTATGCATGAGAGCAAATCAATTTATTGAGACTCTGGTTGCATGTTAGTTTTCTCTGAAAGTAAATCCATGACTTCTCCCTTCTCTCTGTGCAAATGTGTATGATTACAATATTTTTTACCCACCTGGCCATAGCTCAGCATGTTCCATGGCCTTTGCTATGATATTAAATCTGGTACTGTGTCACTTGAATACCCTTCACTGCATCAAATGACACAACGAAGTGAAGCAGAAAGACTGATGTGACATTTCTCAGTAGGAAGTGTTTATCTCTGTTCCATCAGTGTTTAATTGCCTTGCAAACCACTCAGGGTTCTACAAACATTAAGCAAAGAAATCTTTAGCAAACAGTAACACTTTATACTAAGTGTCTTTAAGTACACTTGTTGGTAGTGTAAGTGTTTGATAAACAGCACACAATATGAATATTAGCAATTACATTTACCTTTGGGTTCCATTATCTATACAATTACAGGAAATCTTTTGCCTAGCATTCTAAAAATATTTGTGATGTTACACATTGAAATTTCTACTTGTGCCTATTAATTTACCTCATGTAATTCTAGCCTGTGCTTTTGAGTCTTACAGCTCAATCATGAGAAATTTTTAACTAATTGCCATGAGTGTATTAAGTAGTGTGGTTAGTGTCAATCATCTGCTGTTTGTTTTCTCATCCACTCCCCAAGAAGAGTCATGCAGTGAAAATGTTTGGTTTTGGTAAAGAGTTCTGTCCTTTTTTTTTGCCTCCCATTTGTTTTTTCAATATACACATTACTATGTAGGAATCCAAGACTAGCCCACAGAATGGGATACTGAGTATAGGCCTAAAAGGATGCTGAGCACATGTACTCCACATGTCTCCATGTACCACAAGCCATGTATTTCCTGGCATGCCACAGAAAAAGATTTGTAAAGATTCTTGTGGGACTATGTAGTGTCACAAGAAGAGAATGAGAGAAATCAAGATTGTAACAGTGTTCTCTGATAGTTTGTTTTTGATGTGCTCACATGGTCATGAAAATTATTTATTTGTCCCTCTGTGAAGAAGCCCTCCAAACACCCATGGGCCTCATCTATATAGCGTCAGGAAAAAATGTGTTCCTGATCTCAAACCTGGTGCTTGCTTTATGTGCCCAAATCAGCAAGTTGGAGCCCCAGCATATCTATCATGAAATCTTTGGTCTTGCTGTGGTTAGTGTTAAGTGCTGCAAGGGGAAGCAAGTAGAAATTATTTTGAAAACAAAATGAACTAGGAGCCAAGTTTAATATCAAGGATGAGAGAATTCATTTTTTTTATCTCTGCAAGTAGCTAGCAGAAATATGACATCTTATGTTAATGTGACACAGCTCATCAGCAACAGAGATCACATACTTTTAGTAAAGAACAGAAGGTCCGAAGACTGACAGCTTAAACATTCATCTTCGTTCTGAGTTCATTGTGTATTGTCACATCCATAAAGTTATTTTCAAAGTAAGTCTAGATTCTTTCTCCCACAGTTCAGCTAGGAAGGCCAATTCAGAACCCTCTCTTTCAAAGGCTGAAAAATGTTTTCTAGTTTTTTTTGTTCCAAATATGTTCCTTGTTTGCATGCAAGGCCCAATAAATGAGCCCCCAGGTGCTAACACCTTGGAATAGAGAATGGAATTTGTGGTAGTCCTCAGACCTCAGAGGAGTTCATTTTCAACTCTGATCACTCTATTCTGAAAAGATTGTTATTACACATAGTTTCATTACAGCAGAGAAGAGTTTTGTTGGCTATGGTCTTCACCCAAGAGCATAGGGACCTATTGGGTTACGCATATAAGGGTTTGAAGAAGATAAGGAAGAAGAATATATCAATACCTTCAGATAATCAATGTGCTGTAGTGTCCTGCACCTTTTGCAGTGAGAGCCTGTGCTTATCACTTTGCTGCAGTCCAGCTAAAGGACATAAATATACAAAGACAAGGAATTCTTCACTGGCCACAAAATGACAGTAGCTAGTGAAGGCCGCAGACAGAGAGGGTGGTCATCAATGGCTCTATGTCCAGGTGGAGGCTGGTAATGAGCAGCGTCCCCCAGGGGTCTGTCTTGGCATGGGTGCTCTTTAACATCTTTATCAATGACATCGATGACGGAATCAAAAGCACCCTCAGCAAGTTTGCTGACGACACCAAGCTGAGTGGTGCGGTTGACATGATGGAAGGAAGGGATGCCATTCAGATGGACCTCAACTGACTTGAAAGGTGGGCCCGGGTGAGCCTGATGAGGTTCAACATGGCAAAGTGCAGAGTTTTGCACTTGGGCTGAAGGAATCCCAGGCATTCTACTGACTGGAAGGAACGGTCCTTGAGAGCAGCCCTGCAGAGAAGTATTTGGGGGTCCTGTTGGATGAAAAGCTTAACATGAGCCAACCGTGTGCTCTTGCAGCTTGGAAAACAAATGGAATCCTGGGCTCCATCAGAAGAGGGGTGGCCAGCAGGGACCCTTTCTACTTTGCTCTTGTCAGGCCCCATCTGGAGTACTGTGTCCAGGTCTGGGACCTCCAATACAAGAAAGACAGGGAGCTGTTGGAGAGGGTCCAGAGGAGAGCCACAGAGATATCAGGGAACTGGAGCACCTCCTCTATGAAGACAGGCTGAGGGAGCTGGGCTTGTTCAGCCTGGAGAAAAGAAGGCTGCAGGGTGACCTAATTCAGTACCTAAAGGGAGCCTACAAACAGGAGGAGAATCAACTCTTTGATGCCTCTCTGGGCAACCTGTTCCAGTGTTCTGGAACACAGAAGTTCTTCTGGATGTTTGTATGAAACTTCCTACGTACAAGTTTTAGCTCATTGCTCCTTGTCCTGTCGCTACACACCACTGAGAAGAGTCTGGCCTCTTACATTTGCTTCTCACCTCCCTTTCGATATTTATAAACATTTATCAGATCCCCTCTTGGTCTTCTTTTCCCCATACTGAACAGACCAAAGTTACTCAGCTTTTCCTCACATGGAAGATGGTCCTATACACCCTGAACCTCCCCTGGTACAACTTTTGGCCATTCCCTCTCATCCTATCTTTACATATAACTCTTCCGTATTTACAAGTGGGATATTTATCTAATGACATCAAACTACGGTATAGTCAGCTGTCTTCAGTGCTGAGAATCATCTGTTGAGAGCAAGGAACACTTGCTCTCTGTGAGAGATATTGGCAACTTCAGTTCAGAAATCCTGCAATGGAACTTTATTTCACAAGTCAAGAAGGGCTGACCATGTAATTAATTCCTGAACTAAAAGTTGTCCTGAGTGTTCAGAGCTTCAAAAGTAAATTAAAGAACAAACTCAGCAAATGAACTGCTAATTAATAGATACCATGCTGCATGAGAAGGAAACTTTTGTATATGGTATTTTTTATAAAGATGCCCTTTGTAGAATATGTTCAGAGCCCTCCTCAAATGCTCAGTCCTAAAATAGGTTGCAGTTACGAACAGTTGAGGGAGATGCTTGAGTTAGATCTGGTGTCTTCAGTAGAGTGGATATAAGGATTCTCCTAAAGACTAACACGGCTTCAGCAGAGATTTTTATTGTGAACCATCTGTCTGTACAAACTTAGCATGTCTTTTTGGATCCATAAACAGCATTGTGACAAAATACATGAAAGGTTTTAGAAGTAATCTATGTTTGTGAACATTTTCCAGCTATGTTATTACAAGTAATTGCCTTTAAATTGGCTCACTTTTATTCCTTATTTAAAATAATCATAACTAAATTTCCTTTGAGACCCTAGTTGCATATTTCAGTAGGCTCTGGAAAACAGTTAATGGCAAAATCTTCAGATTTTTGTGTACTGCTCATCACATTTATGTTTTACTAATCATCTTTATTCATTTTACTTGCTTTTTTATCATGTGTAAGCTATTTTTGAGGTACGCGTATGATTCAGATGCAGCAGGTTTTCCCTCTGCACTGCACTGCAGAAAAATGATCTAGTAAAGCAAGAGAAGGAAATGGTGAGAGTGACAGTTCAGCCATTTCTGAGGTTGTAAAAGGGTGTACATAGCACCCTCCTCTGCTTTTTGCAGTCAAGACAAAGAGCTCAGGTTCTTACCCCAACATCCAGCAGTGGGCAGAGCTGCTGCACTTGTGACAGTGATTTAGTTTTGGAAGGGAATTTGAGTAGAATTTTATGTGATACAAATACATAGCACATTACTTTTCTACCCTGCATTTCAGTTTCAGGTTAGTGAAGCCTTCCAGCTCAGTACATATTTTCTCTGATACACCATCTGGCAGTATGTGGCAGCAGTTACATGCAAGCTCCTATCAGCTATACAAGTCCTTCTGAAATAATGTGCATTGCAAATGTGAACAGTTACTTTTTTATTACTTAAAACATCCCTTTCAACTTTCATTGTCACCAAGACAGAATGACTTCAAACAAAAAATTCCTCTAAAGCAAACAAACAAATGAAGGGTCACGAATCCTCAAAAATAACAATGCTGCAGGTCTATTTTAGTAATTATCTTGGCAGAGTAAAATGGAAGTTTCTCTTAAAAGAATAGCTTCCAAGTTTCAAGGGAACAAGTCGTAAATAGATTGTTCAGGAAATTCACAAAGTTTGGGTATGATAATGAGAAAGTAGTTGATTAAAGTTTGATTTGCCGTTGGAATGTGTTACTTGCCTCCCAGATGGGACTTCAGCACGTTTCTTTTTCTCAACTCTTCATTCTAAATTAAATGTCCATTCTTTCCTTAAAGATTTCTTCTTTAAGGCAGAGATAGCCTTTGAGCCAGGCGAGGAGAGGACACAGCTCAACAAAGGACACAGAGGTCTTTGTGATGACAACAGGAAAAGCTCAAGAACGAAAAGAGAGCAGCGCTGAAGGATGTGTGCCAGAGCGGGATCAGGGAACCAGGAAGGGGGGAGGCAGGGGCCAGGCAGTGAAGAAGGTAAAGGAGCTCTGGAAGCCACTGTTATTCCAAGAGATGGCACAGATAGGCAGAGAGCAGGCTGTAGAAAGCAGCTGCTGACCTTTGGCAAGCTTCATGTTACAGCAGCAGCACCAACAGACTGCTCTGTCCCCAGCAGGATGCTGTCCTTCCATCCATCACAAGCAAAATGCACTCTCCACAACTTCTCCCTGTGAATGTCCCCATTATTCAAGCAAGCTGCCATCATTCAGCATACAGCTAGTAAGAATTGGACACTTCAGAATTCTGAGAGAAAAGGAGATCTGGATTTCTTCACCAAAACATGACAGTTTATCACCAATCTCTGTGAAGAAAATCCAAAAGGGATTCTGACGCACTTCCAAATTTCTTCTTCTTTTTGAGGGGAAAACAAAAATAAAAGGGATTCCTTCCTTTATTTAGAAATAAAACTAAAAAAAAATTAACTTTCCTTTGGTCATCTCTCCCTCATCTTCCCTCTTAAACTGGGAAAAAGACAAAAAAATGATTGGCATTGTAAAGGCTTTTAGATCAGTCATAAATGGAAAATTGCATGTTCAAACTTGCTTTGCTATAAATAGTAGAAAATTTACAATAGTCAGGATGCCTCCTTCCAGAGGACCCTAAACCTTTTTAAAAGAAAACCTCTGAAGGGTACCATGATGAATTACTGACATTCAGTCATTCTGCTGAAACTCAGCACCTTGTCAGGAGCAGCACTACCCAGTTATTTAAGACAGGAAGTGAAATATATTTCACTTAATTGCAAGATAATGCTTGTGGCTAGAGTAATACTTAGACTTGGTATTTGGTCACGTCACACATTTAATAGTAGTGTTATTGTGACAAGTGCTATGCAGTCCTCTGCCACCCAAGAGGTCAGCATCATTTCATCTGAATCAAGAGCTCTCAGCAGCAACGGGGACACAGCACTGGCTTGGAAAGTCTGTGCTCATCTGCTGAACTGCAAACACTCTTCTCTACTCAATCCATTTCCCTGATATTTTCTGCTTAAAGCAGGATCTTTGTTAAACTTACTGGTTTTGAGAGTTGAAGAAAAGCTAGTGCATAGGATGTTGAAGCATCCTGTAGTGAATTAGAGTTGCCTCTCACTTTTAGTTTGCTATTCTGATCTATGTATGCTTGCAAAACAAAAAAAAAAAAACATAAAAAAAAAAGCAGTAAAAATTCTGCCGGATTTCAGTATGGACTTAACTGTAGTATAAATCCTCAAATCACTAAAATTCAGTCTGCTTTCCAGAAGTTTTCTGCAAAGTTTCCTTTCCTTTAAAGTGGTATAAATAGCAAGATAAGTCTTGCAGGTAGCGCCATCCAAACTTGCATGTGACTGATCATTTCCACTGCAGAAGGTACCACGTCAAATATATGGCATGAAACTTCTTGTGTTTCAACCAAAGGCATTTGTTATTTGCAAGTGTTCTTTACCTTTTGGCCATCCCCTTGTCCCAGAACAGTTTTCTAAGGTATGTGTGGAATCATGGTCTCTCTGTTACATCCCCCACTCTGTTTTGTGAGAGTACAACAAGTTAATTGTGCCTGATGATATGGATGGCCCTTTCAAGTCATGAAAAATGATACTGTTTTTCTTATCACAAGTAGATAACCATTAATATTACGTGTCTCGTCTATGGGAAGAGAAAGGGACTTGTTTTGAAAGTTTTCAAAGATAGGAGACAAAGGGTTCTGTGGGGACACCAGCACACAGTGCAGCCATACAGACTGAAATCAGAAGACTGGAACCTGCAGTAAAAATGGGTAAAAAAAAAAACAAACCAGAGAACTGGCCGTTTCTTTCAGAAAAGCTAAGCTATTACCCTAAGGAGTACAGAGATGTGGAAGTAGATCAGTATCATATTCAACTCAGGCAGAGCTCCTGGCTAAAGCTTCTTCTTGGTCAGCTACTATTTTAACTGAACAAAATCCTAAAATCTGACTCATTCTTACTTGGTTTACCGGTAGTAAAATCTCTTAAAATAATTGGCATATCTTAGAAGGTGAGCCAGGAATACTTTTTTTTTCTTTTTTTTTTTTCCAAGAAAAGAGAATGTGGAGATGGAAGCCTTCACACTGCTCTACTATTAGTCATTACATCTTTTTTAGTAGCACTCAATATCTATCTCACTCTGAGGAGTCCTATATTTTAAGTCAGTGGAAAATGTCTTATTAACTTTGACTGGCTTTGGATCAAGCACCAGGTGCCTGAAGGCTTCAGACAGTCCCATTTTCACAAGTGGTGTACAGCAGTGTAACAGTGCTATTTTAAAATCATATGATGTGCAAAACATCATAGTTGCAAGTAACATGACAATAAATACCAAGTTTAGATTCCATCTGACAGATTTTGTGCCATTTGCAGAGAAAAGATGTATAGAATTGCCAGGCAGGCAAGGAGTTGATTGAGGAGAGGGATCTCTCAACAGAGCTCAGTGGAACCATGGTGCTTCAGAGGAGGATGAGGATCTCAGACCCCTGGTGCCATGGTACTTTGCAGTAATTAGGGGTTCACTTGCTAAGGGTCAGATAATTTCTTTGACCTCTAAGAACTTCCTCAAAGAGTCAAAAATCAAACAAGAAAGCTCACTCTGCCTTTTCACATGAAGATAAAAATATATGATTTCTCTGTAATGATTTAAAACATTCAAAATTGTTTCTCTTTTGAAGTCTTTCAAAAGGATGGCTTTTGCCTCTGCTGACTGAGAAGGTAACATCTCTCATATCTTACAAAGAAGCAAAGCATTTTATAGTTCTTCTAAAGTAATATTAAAATGACAAAGTTGGAGACAAGTTTCAGTGAAACATACAAATTGTACAGTTGTGTAATTGCACAAATGCAAAAATAAAGTTAATCAGTTATTAATACATGGCATGTGTGTAGCTAGTTTGCAGAAGGTTGCAAAATACGTGTATATCCAAAAGCATTTTTAGAGCAACAGAATTCAATACCAAGTCTGCAGAGTTGCAGTGCTGACTTTGTGCAACAGCTATAATGGGTACACGAGTTCAGCTCTTCTCCAGAGTAAGACCTCAGGAGAAAAAAAAAAGAAAAACAAATAGAGATCCTTCAACTTGAAAGAAAATTGAAATCATACCGTTATATGCTTTAATTTTCTGTGTGCTCTGCAGAACAAGTGTTTTTTCTGATTCTCTCTGGACATGCTTGACACACTTGAATCATAGAATCATAATGCTTGGAAGAAAACCACTAAGATTATCTACTCCAACCACCAGCACATCCCCACTGTGCCCACTAACCGTGTCTCTCAGTACCACATCACCTGCAACTTCTCTTTAAAAAATTACATGAGGGATTCCTTCTTCTCAAAATAAATCTTAACCATTATAAGAATTGGGCAAACAACAGTGCATACATTTTGCTAATAAAATAGGATATTAAATCAGCAACTTCTGTGAAATTAGTACTTTCCCCATGATCCTGAGAATAAATTTCTCAAAAACAAATGCACAAAACATCATGAGATACCCTTAACCTTGCTCCTGTTACTGGTGTTATGTAGAGGACAATAAAATTTCAAAGGTTCTCATGCACCTTGCTTTTCTGAAAACATGATACTTGTTAGACACTTAAATAGTGTTAGTATTTAAGCATTACACTGAAGTTTTTCACCACTAGCAGAATACTGCACACTGTCATTCTGAACTCCCATTTGAAAGAGCTTTTATGAAAGAGTTTATTTTATCTGCCTGAAAACTGAGATATTTTGAGTAACTCTTTAGGAAAAGCCCTGTTTACTAACTGTAGTCTACATGTAAAATAATTTGTGAGAAACCACTGTGAGTATAAATTTTAGAGTGCTCATAAAACTTTATGCGTGGGACGAGTGAGGCCATATTACACTGAAAAGTGGACTCTGTCCATGGAGTTATCAGTTAAGTTAGTGGTTAATATATAATCTTCAGTCTACAAACCCTGAAAAAGGAACTCTCTGCACTCCATGTCACCTAAAAAAATGTGTGGATATAGTCACTTTCCATGATCTCATAACTGTGTCACTGATATCGATAACTTCAGAGAATTAAACTAATCAATAAATCTCCTTTTTTTTTTTTTTTTTTTGGTCCACACAGCATCTTTTCATGCTAAAAAGCTTCTTTAAAAGTTCTCCTGTTCTCCTGCTGCATTCAGCTTTTTATTACAGAATCTTTACCTACATAAAACATTGAAACTATTTCATTTTTTCATATACTATGTGATCCCAAACTGCAACATGCAACATATAAGGATACAGATATATAATAAATATTTTCTTAGGTCTCTCAAAGATCTAATATACCATCTCTGATTGATCCTCACGATATCAACAAAATTGGTCAAACAAGTTGCCACTGGTTTAAAAATGAATTGTGTCTTTTGTCAACAACTTTTTAAAATGCTGTGCTGTATTTTGCCAGCCTAGTCTCTATCCCCCAGCCTGATTTGAATGCAAAGATACTCCATTCTCTTCACAGACCATGGGACAGATATATCTAATGAAGAATTGTGCAGACACCTCTAGATCTATGTTGTTGTCACTACTGCATGTCAAAAGTAGAAATCTTGCAGAAATACATTTTTGTTCTAGGCAAGAGTGGATTTGGCAAAACTGTTTTCCTTTAGTATGATACCCAGAGGAAGCTGTTACTCAAATAGAAATGGGAGAGCGTACTTCAAGTTTCAGGGAGACATTGTGTTCCCTAATAGACCCTAAATAAAGACCCTATTCCCTAAATAAAGAGCTGACAAACCTGCCTTAGAAATTACGGAAGTTACTGAACTTTTTTTGAACCTCAAAGTTTTGGCTTATCACTTGGGCAACGGCTGGGTTGGTTCTTATTTATATCCCTATTGAAAACAAGATTAATTCTTAGGTTTGCTTTCAAATTCAGTCATAAATGGAATGTCTTAATTGTTTGTTAAAGGAACAGCAGGTTGTGGTCAGGGTCAAATGCCCCTGTGCTCAACAGATTTTAGCTTTGCATAGTACTAACTCTTGAGATGATGATAAGCAAGTAAAGCAAACCCAGAGGAGGATCTTCATGCTTTGTATGAGGGAAATGCTGAGTGTGCAAGTATGCAAGAGCAGGGAAGAGGGAAGAAGAGACCTGATTCCTTTTGACTGGGAATTTTTCACTACATTGGGCACCACAGTACGTACTGGTACTTGGGCTGTTGATGCATGCACTTCAGCAAGTATGGAATTCTGCAAGATCAGCAGCAGAATAATGCAAGATATCTCTACTGGAGAATTGACTCGAGTCTTGGCAGAAAGGTTTAGGTATGTGAGCTGGTTTGCTCCTAATAGCTCATCACTTGCTTTGTAGTGAATCTTCTGACAGGAACACAGACCTGGTGATGGTCCTCTAGCAGTGCTATTCCAAAATTGCTTGGTTTTCTAGAATGGGTGGACTCCTTTCTGAGTCACTGTGAGTGACCATGAGATTTGCAAAGACTCAAGAACTCATATAGGTATTGCAGAATGGCTGTTTTCATCCAAAGTACATTTGTCACGTGTAGGCACCTACAGATGTTTATTTCTGCTGAGGTATGGTAAGATGTCCTTCAGATGTTCATGAGGAAAGATGAGGGCCTGGTGGATGGCAGAGCAGAAGAGCTACCTGCAAGTGTGAGCTCACTAGCTGGGCCATGATCTGGCTGGGTGTTTTCTAATGTAAAGCCCTAGGAAACAGGGGGATGAAGACACTTTTCATTACCTCATCACTACCATCTTAGACCTGATTCTGCCTTTTCATGGATGGATTATGAGAGGGCCTGGAAGAATCAGATAGCAATGGGGAAGAAATGGAGTATTTTCTTTTTATGTAACCTAGGAAGCATCAGACACAAGTGTAGCACACCATGCAGTCTCTTGAGTCCCTCTCCCAGAACACAAGCAAATCTTTCCAAAAGGGAGAACTTGGCAGAACTAAATAAGGGGAGTCTCATCCTTGCCCCACAACCATGGGTTGGAAGAAGTGGGTGTCTCAGCAGGAAAGCATTCTGTTGCAGGCTGCTGGCTGGCCCTGCATCTTACTTGAGTATCAGACAGACTGCAGGGAAGAGAAAAGGGTTATTTCAACTCAGCCAAGGATTTCAGCTCTTTGCTCTTCTGCTCCCAGTGTTTGGGGCTGAGGGACTAGTTCTGTTTGTTTTCCCTTGGAGAAGACTGATTGCCAACTTTTTCCATTTCTTGGAATGAAGGAACTGGCTTCGTTTATTTTCAGCACTCTCCAGGAAATGAGGCTGTTACATTTATTATCCTGAAACTGGAAGGCCAGTTCAGTTTCTTTAGTAGGTGCAGGGGCACAGTTGTTAAATTTATTGTGCTTTTTCCAAAGGGCTGAGCCTTGGAGCAAGTATGTTATTCCCACTAATTACGTGGTGCCTCTCCTGTGTCTTTGGCTGAACATGCCAAATGTTCTAATCATTACTTGCCAGCAGTAGCAAAGACCTTGCATGGGTGATTCTGGTAAAAGAAAAATCCTATGAGCTGTGTCAAAATATCTCCATTGTCGCAGCATTCCTACAGCAGTGTCTGTATGATAGTGAGCACAGCCATAGTATCAGCTCGGGGCAGTCAGGGCACAAGTGACTAAGGCTTGCAGCAATATGCCAGTCTGCTGCAAGAAAAAAAAAAGAAAATCCAGGTAGCATTACACAAGAGAAAGGTACATTTCTTTCTCTGATCTCTTTTAGTGCTTACAAGATTTAGATAACACACTTATCATGAAGTAAATGGAGATATTTTGCAAGTTTTACTTGGTGTGGTAACAACTATTACCCTTTATACCTCTGTAAACACTCTGAAGTTTGCACGACTAAGGGCATAAATAAAGCTAACAAGCACAGCCTAACTTCAAATACCTCCTAGCTTTTCACATGCGTGCCTATTTAAATAATGAGGATGAGCTTCTTTCAGGTTGTAATAAAATAAAATTGTATTCATAATTATCTAAACAAAGTACTCACATGTCCAGAATAAATTACTATCATATTTTCTGATTACTTATGTAAGTTTTGTTAGGAGTGAATGAATAATATTAAAATATTTAATTAGTCAATTCATAGAGGGGTTCTTTGCAGCACTAATATCAACAACAGCACATCTAAAATTATTAGTGATCAAAAGAGACTATTACAACACTAACATCTAACATAACAAGAGATCAAAGTTTACTAGGCAAGCAAGACCCTGCTTGTAGAAGATGTGATCTCCCAGTCTTTATTTCTTGCATTTCTCTCATTCAAGTTTCTTTCCCAAGTACTTCTATATCATCTAGAACACTAAAACACTGGTAATTAAGTAAGTTTTGTAAGGAAGCAAATGAACTGCAGCAGTAGATTGTTAGTTCTGTGATGGCTGCTGAACACTGACTTCACTATATTCACCCGTGCGAGGGATGGGGCAATGGGAAGTACGTGGTCCTGTTATTTAGCACACACACTAATTTAAATGTGTTTCTCAAGATATATAAGAGGTCTTCTGGGTAATCTCAGCAGAACTTTGCTGTGGTAGGGCTGCCCTATAACCAGATGTTATATATTCACTTTGTCCTATGCCTTTAGATGACTCTCAAGCAGGATTTAGAATAGGACTCCTGAGAAGAGATGATGAATTAGATTAAATTAAATAGATGAAAGTTCATGGGGATTTTTTGTGCAATTTTCTTCCACCAGAATGTGCCATACATATTTCTGCAGTTTCCTTGACTTGCTCCATGTCTCCTGACTGTACTTAGGAACTTGTTCCCGTCAGTGATGAAGATGTCTCTTCCTCCCAGAGTGAGTGCAAAGGAATTACATCTAATAAAAATGATCAGAGGAAGAATTTATTTTCACAGATTTTGTCTCAATTTCTCTTTCTTCTCACTTTTGTCAGAATTCCAAGCCTTTTAAATAGAAAAATTAAGGGAGATATAAAGGCTTGCAAAAGCATGAAAATGTCAAAATGAAAAAAAAAATATTGTACTTGTTTGAATATCTATTGGGTCATTGAAATTCAAGCTCCTTTGACATTCCTGCACATCCTACCATGTGATTTGAGAAAATCCATCTTCTAAACTGACTATCTACTCTGTAAATCACATACAGTTCTACCAGTTTTGCACTAGATTAAGATCTGTGTATTAAAAAGTTTTGGTGGCAGGATTTAAAATCACATAGGTATTAAAAGATTTTATTATCAATAAATCTCATGCAAAAATAGGTGAATAATGTGTCGTCCCTCTGTTGAAGGCTCCTCCTCTCTGGGTAAGCTCATCTGTAAATACAAGCCCAACTGCTCATGCTGATGATTCAAATCCACTCTTACGCTCCCTTCTGTCCAAGCCCAGATCTCAGCTGGCTTCTCTCCGAATGTCTAGCCATCGGCTCAAGCTTAGTGCAGCTCACCAGAGCTCTTAATCTTTCTTCTAAGCTTTCTTTGCTTCTTCTTTTTGCAGCCACTGTGGCTAGCATGACTGCTCTGTCTTCTGTTTAGTCCTTGAATTTGTCAGCACCCTCAGACCAGATCTTTCTCTGCCTCAGCTTGTCATATCAAGGCACTGTGTAAATGATGGTACATAAAACTTCAAAGCTATAACCTTCCTCATACTACCATACAGATAAGATTAGCAGTCTGGGTTTCATTCTCCTGCATGCCTATTTCCACAAGATGGCCCTCTCTTGTTTTGTCAAGTGAGTGTCTTCTCACTCTTTCTTCTTTATCCACAATAAGTTTCTTCTCCTCTTGTTTCATCACAAGGACTCCTCCATTGCCAAGCACAGCATAATTTTCCTCTCTGCAGATTCCAGCCCTGCTGTCATCTCTGATAAACAAGAGATGTGCCAGCAATCATCACATATTTCGCATCATTTCTTTTCCTACACTGCCTTCCCAGCCTGGGAAGAGCCCTCTGTAAAAAATGCACTGTGCACGTGATTCGTGTCTGAACTGCATAGACAATACGATGACAGAAATACAGAGATTTCACATTCAACTCTGCAAATGTTAGGAATGTGTTCCTCAGCTACAGAACTAGGTTTAATTCATAGTCCCTTACAGGAGATGTTAAAGTCACCCCTATATGTTAAAAATATTATAATTGGTTTATTTACAAATGTATTAATTTAGTGCCTATCAAAATTCATACTGTTCTTGAAAGACAATTATGGAACTAAAACTATTTCTTTCTTCTTATTTTTATCTCCATTGTGGAACTGTAGTGGTATAATTCGTTTTAAATGAATTATTACAAAGGGTGGCCAGAGCACTGTGATAACACTGCCATAAATAGTTTGCATTTCCAATTCAAAGGTCACAGATTTCAGAGTTTTACTTCCTCCTTTTTCCCATGTAATGAGAGGTTCTTCTCAAAGGCATGTTAAAGCTTGTTTGGAATCGCATTTCTGGTGGTCTGAATTTTATTTTTTCTTCAGGGAACTACAGTTTCTATAGCATTATAACCCAAACCAAATGTTTTCTGAGGCACAATGGAAAACTCTTCCTCTAAGCTATTTGAACACATGTATTTGAAATGTGGATATGGATATATGATGGCTTCAGAAGAAGATATTTCTAGATATGAAATCTTCTAAAAAGAGCTAAAACTGTTTTCTTCCTTTCCCCTCTCTCCTACCCTCCCAGAAAAGTAAGTTTCTCTATGTTTAGTGTATTTCAAATTCTGTCAACGTCATAAGCTGTTACCAGGAGGTTGCCTTCTGTTTTGCTTGTTGCCAAGATTAGGGGTGACATTCCTACTCTCTTGAAATCAGTGACAAAGCTTCCCATTGACTTCAATGGGGAGATCTCATTCAGAACAAGAAAATAATTATCCCATGTTTTCTGAAATGTAAGGAATAAATAGCTTCCTTTAAATTCATATTTATTTCTTTTCTTCAGATATTACCATCTAAGAATTATTTATATTGTGTTTGTTTTTTTTAATACAGAAATTATTTGAGTTGGTTTTAAGATCTGAATACAATGATAGGCTTATAAAATATTTTTGTATCACCCAACAGCCAAAAAGAGGAGTTTAGAAAGACCAAAAAAACCCAAAACAGCAACAACAAAACCACATCAGAATAAGCACTTCCTTTTCCATTTTATTAATGTGGATTATCTGTCTCTCCACACACACACACACACACACACACACACAAAACAATTAGATTAAAAATGCTTATAAAAATAGAATTATTTTCACAGAATGTTACTTAGTGGGAACTGAAATAGGTGGGATGAAAAAAAGATAGGTAGAAAATCTCCTATTGGCAGTGTTGGACTTTCTTACCTGTTAAACTCTGTATACCAACAAAAGTTCAAACCCTTCAAACTTATCTGCAAAAGCATTTTTCAGAAGACAAGTAAAATGCAATAGAGTTGTAGATGAATTATTGAGACAGTAACATCAGGATGCATTTCCAGAAACACTGAAGCATGCATAAGTGTCAGGACTACACCATGATCTGGTGGATAAGTATCTAATTTTGCAGACTCTGAAAGACTCTCTGTTAAATTATAAAAAGACCCAAACATGCCGAACATGCAGCAAAAGCTGAGAATTCAGTATCTACACAGGGATACAAAAAGCCCAGATTTTCCTGTGTGATCTCTGCTATTTGGCAAATCCTTCTTTTAGTGGCAAATTGGTATCAGATAAAAAAATTAGGGAATAAAAACAAAGGATCAGGTAAGAATTCCTTGGACATTAGCTTCTTCCAGGATTAGAATTTTGTTCATTTTTCACTTCACAAGTGAAGGTCCATGCAGAAGGAAAAGGTAAGCAAGCCTAAAACATCTCAACACTTGTCCATCTGAAAAAAAAAAAAAGAAAAAAAGAAAAAAAAGACAACCCCAATTCCTTCAGTCTAGGGAAAGATATTATTAATTGGATGTAATTATACTAAGGTGTTTTATATGTCAGTGCTCACATGTCAGTTTAGATATGGTTTATCACCCCATAATCATGGTTTAGAATTGCCTGCTCGATGAAATGCTTTGAAATAGCTACTCCGTGGTTGCTATTCTATGCTAACTCGCCATGTAAATATCCCTTATTACCTATTTGACTTCATAGCTCCAGGAGTATAAGTGTACCAATCCACAATACCAGGGAAAGGCAATATGATTCTGCAGCATACCACTGACTTTAATGCACCTATCCTGACCCTCAGTGTGCAGAGCAGTTAACCATAACAAAACAGTGTTTTGCTTTACTGCAGTTTCAAACATTGGTCATTGCTACATCACGTAGTAGTATCTAAAAGTGAAATAATGCAAACTTGCTCTATGTTATGTAGGTACTCTATAAATCAGCTCAAAAACTGAGCAATCCTTCAGTTGTGCATAAATGATACAGAATTTTTGTAATTAAGATGTAGAGTAATATTATTTAGAAGTCAAAGACTCACTGCTAATCAGTAAGACTAAGACTCTCAATTAGTGTTTTCAAAACAGAAATCCAGCAGGGCAGACACCTTCAGAATTGCTTTCTGCTGAAACTTGAATTATGTGTACACCTCAGTACGCTCTTGCTAGTGAAAAACTGAGGTTCTGCTGACATCTGTTGATAAATGTCTGAATAGCAGAACTGGTGTCTTACAATTAAGTAATGGCATTTTAAAAACACAAAGAAAACAGAAGTAAAGGTACAGATCTGGCTTCTTTCTATAGCAGAAAATTTTCTAGTCATTGTCAAATCATGGCAGTAGAATGAGACAGGGGAAAGGATGAAAAAGAAAGGTAAAAACAAAGTTTGCTGGTATTTTTTGGTAAGACGTTCCCCCACAAGAAGGATGAGGTCACTTCCTACTGAGTCAATGCACAACTTGCAGTGAGTCAAATTGGATATGCTGATTAAGCTGAAAGAAATCGGCTAATGACTGGATGATCAGCAGAAGTGTAATTAATATCAGCAGAGACCAGAATGTGTTTTTCAAATGATTGAATTCATGTTAACGTGGAAATGTGATGATAATGACAACTGTGAGATGTTAAAGCTTGGGTTTGTTTTGTTTTGTTTTGTTTTTTGAAGTATAGGAAGAATTTTTGCTTACCCAGCAGAGTATCCTCAAAACTTAGCAAAAAATCATTAATAAACTCAAGTGGAAGGCTTTTGAAAAAGTTATTTCTTTCTAGAAATTTCACTTGCTGCTACAACACTGAACAATTAAGTCTGGTCTCAAAGCTAAAATTACGATAAAGTCCCAACAGTAATTCTTTTAACTTTGTGTTAGTTAAGAAAAGGGAGTGTGTCAAGAAAAAGGGAGAAGACGGCTATATCTTATCATAGTATTTCTGTTAACAAAACGTGCGCTACATCCTCTTCCATTTATACAGGGTGTGCATGCTCACCACTAAGAAAAACGTGTTTTGGGCAATGTTTTAGGCACCGTGTAACCTGTAATAACTGCTTTTCTGATAAGGAAAGCTCAGACGGTGCAATTTTGCTTCTTTATCTATTGTTCATGTGTGAACCCTCCTCCTTCCTCCCTCCCATAATGAACAAAAGAGAAATTTACGTTAAAGAGAAAATTCACTTTCTGCCCATCCCTGGTGCTTTCGCCTTTGAAAGAATATTAGCAGTTGTAAAATACGAGCCAAGCGATCTTATCCTGGACAACCATGCATGTGGGTATCTTTGTATCTTCCCACTTTCTCTGTATCCGGGATGAACTGAAAGGTATTTAATTACTGTGACTACTTGGATGCTTGCCAAGCCATGTTGTAATAACAGTGCACTGGTATGAGAGCGTTGCTCTAGACTGAAAAATAGGGGCATTCCTGTGCCAGCTGCACAAAAGTGTGCGGTGTGGCTGCCCTCTCCTGGCACATCAGAGTTCTTCAAGTGCCTGAAGAACATCTTGTCCATAACTCAGTGTGTGACAGCTGGTCTGCTTTTACTGACAAAGCTGATCTACAGATGCACTGTGGAAATGTCTGCATTGGCTGGCTGCTAGGTCAGAAGTACTTAAAAGCATAACCAAGATGCTAAACATCCAGGAATTCTGGACAAATGTGGAATGTTCACATTAACAACGGACAACATTTCCATGCTGAAGAAGATGACAGATTTTTTTTCTGCAGGAAAACTGCAGCTCTGGATCAGATGCAAGGACTTAGATGTGTACAAACTGAAGCTGAGAGGACTCAAAACTCTGCCAGCTGGACAGCCAGACACAGAGGGCAGTGTCATTGGTGAAAACCCTGGTTGGAGGTCAGTAATCAGCAGAGTACCCCAGGGGTTGGTTCTGCGTTCAGTCCTGTTTAACATCTCCATGAATGTTCTGGATGATGGAGCAGGGAGCCTCCCCAGTAAAGTTACAGATAACACCAAACTGGAGGGAGTGGCCAACACAGCAGGGGGCTGTGCTGCCACCCGGAGGGACCCCAACAGCACAGGGCTGACAGGAACCTCAGGGGATTCAGCAAGGAGAAGTGCGAGGCTGCACCTGGGGAGGAACAGCCCCAGGAACCAGGACACCCAGCTGGAAAGCAGCTCTACAGGAAAGGGCCTGGGGCTACAGGGTGCACCAGGGTGTGCATGAGACCGCAGCTGAGTGCCATTTGTGCAGAGATGGCAATCACTGTTGTTAGCTGCATTAGGCGGAGTTGTCAGGAGGTCAAGAGAGATGATCCTTCCCCTCTGCATTGGTGAGGTCCCAGCTGGAGCACTGTGCTGGCCCCCCAATACAAGAGAGACCTGGACATACTGGAAAGGGTCCAGTGGAGGGCCACCAAGATGATGAAGGGACTGGGGCACCTCTGCTGTGAGGAGAGGCTGAGAGAGCTGGGCCTGCTCAGCATGGAGAAGAGGAGGCTCAGGGGGATACCGTCAATGCCTGTAAGTGCCTGAGGGGAGGGTGCAAAGATTGCATAGTTTGGCTCTTTTCTTTGGTGCCCTGTGCTCAGGCAACTAGCAAACTTTTGGAGGCATGGGGCACACCGAGGCGTCTCCATTACCTTGCTGACTACATTTTGTGAGGACCAGTGCAAAAGGTGTAGTTGGCCTTAAACAAGATTAAATAGAGCAACAAGGTAAGAAGCAAAACTGACCAAAAGAGAAGGGATGAGAGACATGAAGACTTATGGATGTAAATGAAACTGATGAATATAGTTAGATCAGTTATTAACAGTGGTCGTTATTGTGTGGCCTTATTCCATCACATGTACACAATTCACCCCCATAGTAAGCCCATTTAGAGATGGTAACTCTTCTCATTAAGTGTATCAAATCAAGACACATTTCTGAGTTGGTAAGTGTGAAGGTTTGATTCAATTTCTGGAATATTTTATATTATTGTCATTCTAACCACAACGTTATCGGGGACTGAGCTGTCTTTGGGCTGCTCTTGCCTGTAGACTCTTATCGTGTGCAAACACTGTTGCCTCCAGCTCTGCATCATGCATCACATGTACACAGGAGTTGCCTTGGTAGAGAGCAGTCGAACTCACCCCAGAGCAAGCATGGTTTTGTCAGGGTTGTGAGCTGAAACTTTGAAGCAACATCAGTTCGGAAGGCAAGCAACGTGGCCATGCTGCTGGTCAGAGGACCAAGAGCTACATGCTTCCGCTATTTTTGTGGCACTGGAGAACACTGTGTCACTTCGAAGAAAAACTGTGAGTTTTCTAGCACAAGAATCCCTATTACAAATAAACACAGGGATGACGATGCTCGAAGCGGTCCACGCCGTACTCCTAACGGAGCGCCCCGGGGGCAGCCGGCGCGGCGGCCTCCAACAGAGGGCGCTGCCGCCTTGGTCCACCGCCGGCCGTCCCCGCTGAGGGCGGGTCTTATGGCGGCCCCGCTGCGCCTGGGCCGTGCTGCACGCTCGCTGCCGGCCGCTGCCGCTCGAGTTGCAGCCTCGCAGCCCCTTCCGCGCCTCTCTTCCTCCTCTTCTCGTCGCTCCGCGCCTCTTCCCGCCATGCAGGCCTTCCAGTACCCCGAGGTGTACCGCGACGAGGCCGCCGTGAGTACGGCCGGCGCGAGGGCAGCCCGCCGGGCGCCCGATGCGCCCCGCACCCGGAACTCCGATTCGGGGGCGCCTCGGCGGCCCGAGCGGCTTTGTCGGCGGGAAGCCTGCCGCGCTCCCTTTCGAGGCCCTCTTTCTGTTAGCGCCTGGGGGTGGCTGGGCGCGGGGATGGGCCGTGCGGGGCCTGTGCGGCTGCGGCCCTGCGGAGCCGGGCGGGGGGCTCGGGGGCGGCTTCCAGCGCGGCTGGGAAATGCGGGCCCGCCTGGCTGCCTGAGGGGCACTGCCGGCTTCTCCGTAATGGTGCGCCGGGAAACGTGATGTCTCCGTGTGTTCCAACGTGGTACGCGCGTGGATCGCAGTGTGAGTTTGTCCGGAATTGTGTTCACGGTTCTTCCACATACTGCTGTGCTTTGTACACCAGGCCAGGAATTACTTGCACGAACTTTGCTTTTAACCCAAAACGTTGGCAGAGGTGAGCTGGCACTGGAAAGACGCAAGTAGTTAAGTGGAAGGCTGAACCATACAACTCCAGGTATCTTGGTGCCTTTTGTATGCTGGAGCAAGTAGGCAGATAGGAGACTAATTTGAGTGCTAAAAATGGTTTTCATCAGCATGCGTACTTTGCTGAAAGCTTGTGAGCATTAGAGGGAGGGATATAGTAACTGCCAGGGGCAAACCCGAATTTACACTTTTGGGTGCATCCTGTAATCTGGTTTTGAGATTTCAATTAAGCATCTACATTTGAAGGAGGTCTTGTTTGTTTGTTTGTTTTTTAGATTAGTTTTCTAAGCTACCTTGTGCAAAGAATTAAGGTTTGTCCTGTGCATTTCTCTGGTGTTTTTTTTTCCCCTAAGGATTATTACTGCCTTAGTTCTTCCACCAAAAAATGATAGAATTAACAACTCACCTGAGAGCAAGTTGCTGGTGTCCTCTTCTTTTGCTTCTTAGCACTATGTGCTCCTGTTGAAGTTCCAAATAAACTTTTTTTCAGTGTGGATTATATCCTGATAAATAGTTCACTCATATAAATGTCTTTTTTTTAATTATTTTTTCAAAGTATTGTCTCTTATTAATTCAGGTACTGGATTACCATGGACACAAAATCAGTGACCCATATTGCTGGCTCGAAGATCCTGACAGTGAGCAGACAAAGGTAACCTTTCTTTGTACAGAAATGGCTGTTTCAACATAGATCTCTTTTGTAGGCTATGGGTATGTATTCTGTTTTTAGAAGACCTGACAATAGGTTTAAAAATCTTACCATTGTGAATGTAGGTGTAATGTAGTACACCTGATGCTTAAAGGTGCCAACAGAGCAATGCTGTTGTTTTGCACCTTTGTGTTAAGGTGGGTATAACAATTTGAAAAACTAAGGCTCTGTTTGTATTGTGCTGATTTTCTTTGACAAGCCAATTTTCAAGGTTGCACTATAACACTGAAGGGGAGTACTCTGTTTTTAAGATCGCTTTGCCTACTGTCCTAAGTACATCTAAAATTGCCATATTGAAACAAGTCAGGGTAGGAAAAAAGCTTTTGATTTGCCTTTCCTTCTTCTTACAAGTGTGTGAATCCATGTGGTGTGTTTTGAACTTTGTCCTCCTTAGGTTAGACTTTCATAATGGCTTTTATTACAGATGTCACAGTATTTTCAGTGTGCGATCTAGTATAGCTAGACTCTTCTTCTGGAGCACGGACAAAATAATGAAGTGTGTCTGTGAGCCAGTTCCTCCAATAGCCATGGCACAGGAAGTTGCGAGGGTAATGGCAAGAAAGTTATAGGTGGCAGTGGAGTGGAAGGGGGTTGTTCTCTTAGAATGGCTAATACCTTTCTGACAACTGTAGTTAGAGAGCTACAGCTCTAGCTTCTACCTTACTGACATGACTGTGTTGGAAAGAAGATGAAGGGCTAGTTCCTTTTAAAAATTATTGTGTAAGATATCTTTCTGTTAGTAAGATTCCTTTTAGATTCACTCATATTGTGCTAAGTAGCTATGACATTTTGATGAGCTACAGGATTTTTAAATAGGATTTGCTCTAACAGTTAAGACTAAGATAAAAACATATGCAGTGTTCCATTCCCTACCTGTAAATGTGTATCAAGGATTTATAAATACTTACCTGTATTTAAAAGGTTATTTGGGGACTGTATTATAGAGAAAAATTCATCCATAGACATTGACAATGAAAATTATACGTGTTGTAAGTTTGAAGTATTTGGTGTTTTGATTCCAATACACTTAAGAAATGGTACACTTAAATTAGTTTTGCGTTGCATTTAAATGGATTTATTCATAGGGAGGTATGGTTATATCTTTGCTTTATAAGGGCCATGCAAGTACCCACCCACTCAGGTGGTTTTCAGAACCCTATGGAAGAGAGGTGTCACTTTGAAAATGCTGTCACCTTTTGTGTCACTGCTTTTGCTGCATGCTGTGAACAGACTGGGGAGAAAGAGTTGAAGGCAGGTCAATCTCCTACAGAGGTGGTATTTATGTAGAGGAGACAAAAAAAGGGATGGGGAATTGCAGCATCCTTGTAAAAATGAAGCTACTCAGGCATAAGATGTCATTTTGGTTACATCATACTTACCTACAGTCCAAAAAAACATATTACTTGGCAGTGCTGTAGTAGAGCAATGCAAAAAGTGGAAAGAATTCCTTTGTGTCTGAGTACTCGAGTAGGTCGTTTTTTTTGCTGTGTCTTAGGAGTTACTGAACAAAGACAGCGAGTTTTTTGCTTTCCTTCTTCTTTCACAGAGGTCAGAAAAGAGTTGTGAAGCACTAAGCCTCTTTCATTTGCTCTATTACTCACTTGTGCTGTACAGCAGAGGTTGCTGACAGCTGCTCTTTCTTACTAGCTTTTTAGTAGTTTTATCTCTGTGTTCTTCAGATTGTTCTGCAGGAGTCCTGCAGAATAACCATTCTGTACTTATCGGATCAAAACAGTAACCAGACTGTGGTGAAGGGACAATTGAATGACTGTACAGACTTCAGAGGGAATTTCAAGTGTGCTTTGTAGACTTTTCAAACCTTGAAGTCACTAATCTTGAGACGTGCATCTTTTCTTACTCTTCCTCTGAGTCCTGTGTTCTCTTTATGCTCTATGTAACATTTCACACTTCCATCTATTTGGGGGGAAGATCATGTGTCCAATGTATACCCCCACCAATAGGCTAACTTCAATTTTCCACATATTAAATACAAGACTAGAAGAATTAACTTTGGCATTTGTGCTCATCTGCAGTGAGAAAACTCCCACTCCCAGTTCCTGTCACATCCATGCAAATCAAGCATGTTGTAAACACGGAAAATTCTGGTTTAACCTAAGAGTGAAGGCTGAACTTCATTTATAAAGTTGGGGATCTTTTCTCACTTGAGAACAGTCAAAAGTGTTCTGTGTGTGCTGTTGAATGGCGAGACAATTGTGTTGGATTCTGCTTTAGAATTCTTGACTAAGCTGAAATAGTCAAGCATTGGAGTGATTGTGATTGGTGTTAATTTGTTCCTGTTGACATGAGTTGATGAAACATAGTTTATATTTCTTGAAGCAGGGAGTAAAAAGTGCTGGCAAATGATACCAGTTTCGACTATGAAATGTTCATGGTTCTAACTGATACATGCTGTAGGTTTAATAGGACCAAGGTGGAAAGAAATTATCCAAAATGCCTGTAAAGAATCACAGCTGCTTTTGCTATATCTCATCCAAATGATTTTTCTTTTAGTAATTGGCTTAGTCAAGTGTTTCTCTCACAGTGTTAGAGAGTGTAGGTGGTGCTGTACCGAATCCACTGTGTTTTGTACATTTCCATTAAATTGGTTGACTCTGCTTTCTCTGACCTCTCCCTCATTCTTACACTGACTGGAATGTTTTTGTCCCTTTCTTGCATCAGTATAGCCATCACAAGGTGATTTTCTGGGGAGGAAGCCTTTAGGTAAATGAGTTTTGTAGTGAAATGCATACTTAATTCAGCTCACCCAAAGGCCACGTGATATTTGGATCTAAGAATTAGATACTTCCTTTTCTAGCAGCATACAAGGTACTTTTAATTAGATGAAAGTCTGATAGCTCTAGAGATCTTTCAGTCAGGTTACCAGTGCATGTATCTTCAATTAAAGAACAGATTGTTAAAGTCTGCAGGTAGGTAACCAGTAGTGCTTCTTGTCAGATGCACAGCCTTTGAGTTGACAAAGCCAACCATCAAGTAACATGCTTCCATGTCTATTTATTAGCGTGTCTTTGTTTTTGTTTTGTTTTTGGCTTGTGTGTGCTTGGTGGATGTAGTTATACACAGTTACAAACAACTGAAAATCCCTTCTGCAGACACATAAGTAGAGGCCAAGCCCCTGATTAAAGAAGGAATTTCCTGTCTTACCTGGGAAAGAAAAAAGGGCAGAATCTGGGTTTCTGCTCTTGTTCTGTTCAGCCATTGACTTTTAAGACAAACTGAGGAAGATTTTTTGTCTCGTTTCAAATGTTCTGCTACTCTAGTAAAGCTCTTCTGTCGATGACCATAGTCACAATTACAAAATCATGCTTCCTCTAGTGTCTTGGGTTTGGCTTGGTTGGACTACTTTAACTTCTTGGCATGTTTTACACTTCCTGGGATGTAAGCTCTAGTTTAGACTAGGAAAGTCTTTTGCTACTGTGTATCAGTCAGTTGTATACAATACCTTAGCTCAAGAGAACAGCTTCCTAGACAGGAAGGGGTAGCATGTATCAGACGTGAGGGATGGAGAAGGGATAATAAAGCAGGGGTTGTGTAGCAAACAGTTTACTTTGATATTATGAACTGGTGTATGTATGGATTGAGATTAGAACTTGAAACTCTCAAAACTAAGATTAAATGGGTTTGCTGTTATAACTCAACTGTTTTCATACACTTTTTGGGTAACCTTGCAATTAAACTTTGAGATTTGCTTAAGTAAAGACCGAAGAAAGTGCTAAGGAGCAAGCCACCAGAAATTTTTTAGTTTTATTTTAGAACATTTGATGCAAGGTACGTGCACTCTTGTAGGAGTTGGGCCAAACTGTCTTTCACTGAGATACAGAGTTTTTAGGGGGGTAACTATTAAATGAATTGTAAATTCTTTATGGATTAATAACAAAGACTGGTAATATTTTTAAAAAACAATCTATATCCCAAGACTTCTCAATGAAAAATATACTGTGAATGCCTTGTTTTCTTCTTGGGTAGTTTTATTCTTGGATAGAAATAATCTTGTCAAGACAATAGAATAGTAGCATGTAGCTGATGGGTTGGAACAAACCATGGTTTAAAAAAAGTGTCATTTGTTTTTTTCATATGAAATTTTAACTTCTTTTAAAATAGCAGTTGACCTGCTCAAGTGATTGTCAAAAACTTCAGCCTTGTGGAGAACATCTCTCACGTTACTACCACCTTTGCTTTTCAAAATTACCTTATTTTCTGACACATGCAGTATATACCTTACTTTGACCCTTATTCTATTCTTCCTTCTGCTACCAAGTTCTCTTGGGTCAAGGCTGCTGTTACTTTGTCAGGTGTAGATTTCAACAGAGGATTTTGTCTGTAGGTTCATGAGAATGTATGGACAATTGCTATATATCTTATCTATATAAATATATATCTATATAGATATATATATAGATATCTATATATAAATGCTATATATCATATTGCTATCTTCTGTATCTTTGATTGGCATCTATTTAACTCAACAGAATTGTCTGCTGTGAGAGTTCTATTAGTAACATCTGTTCCTGTACTTCATGCAGAGCGATATTTCAAATATGTATTGCCTTTTGAATGTGAATGCTGCCTTATGGTTAAGAACAGATTCCAAATTGGACAGACAGAATGTCTTTCAAAAATCTTTAATTCCTACCTCCTTTTCTAGACAGTGATGATATTCCCTTTTCTAAGTAGTTTTTTCATCTTTAGTGCATACTAAGTGGTAAAAAATGTTTGAAATTTCTTTAAAAAGAAAATTACTAATAATTCACTTGAGTGCAACAGTTAATTTGTAAGCATTGCACCAAGTTGTTGTGCAATGAACACTTGAAAGGAAAAGCTTGTGTCTTCTCTCTGAGTGCCAGAGGTAAAAGCAGATGTGGTAGAAGTGTAACTACAGTTAAAAGTCAGTAACACATAGTCTCAGTGTACTCTACAGCAGTGTTACTGTTTGGGTCACACCTAATGTAGGGAACAAGGATCTGTGCCAGTTTCTTTGCTGAATGCCACCACAGAATGCTTTTGCGTATCCAGTGCGTTGGTGTTTTTGTGTGTGTATGTGTATATTTTTTTCCCTCTGAGAATGTCACAACACTTTGAGTAGTTAGCCTACATGGTATGTGCTGTGCTCTTAGAAATTTCTGTATTTCCACTTAGAGGAAACAGATCAGATCGAAGTGATTCTTGGGTAGTTTAAGTTCTTTTTTCTTCTGATAGAGCCTGGGAGTGTTAGTACAGCAAGATAGAGGCTACACCATGTTCTGGTTGGAGCAATGTTTTGGCTTACCACTGGGATGTGCTGTGCTTCTGTGCAGGATCTTAAAGCTGCCTTTGTCAATTTAATCCTCAGGGGGAGAACAGAGATAAAAATCACGCTTCCCCTGGCAATGGTTTCCCCTCTTTCATTCTTGGGGGATAATTTCCTGACAAAGTCCTCACTGATGCATGGAGTCTATGGTTGAGTAAAGGTTCATGAATAATCATTTTAGCCTTTTTTCTGTGTCTTTCCCTTTTCAGTGCTATAGTTGTTTTTCAGTCTCATCCTTAAGTGGTGACTTGCATGTAGCCAGCACGTAAATTCTTAACGTAAAGTATTTCTGCACTTAGCCAAGTGTTCTTAGAGCATTATTAATTTTGCACTCGTGTTTAAAGCTTATCAATTTCTGTATGCTTTGTTGGACATGAACAAATATCTTCCAAATGGAGAGTGACCAAAATTAATATACTTTTCCCTTTATTGTGTAGCCTGACAAGTCTCTGAAAACTACGCCTGGCAATGCAAATTGGCCATACACTACTGTGGCCTCTGTGCCTCATGGAGCCACTTCTCACTGTGAAATGTCTGTACTGACAGACAATTTTGTTTTATTCTTTCCTCTTCTTCACCTGAAGAACTGATAGATGGGTGAACATTGACAGCAATTGGTAAATGCCTGTTAAGTGCTTTGTCTAGCAGCTGTCCTTCCTGAAAGGCTGTGAAATACAGGCTGTGCTTTATGGTTTGTAGCCCACCTACTCCCATAGGACCTGTCCTACAGTGAAATGTAACTCAGACATTACTATGCACTGATCCTCCTGCTTTGTAACAGACACAGGAGAGGATAGAAACAATAACTTTATTCAAAGAAGCTGGAGAAGAAACCTGTGTTAAGCAGGTGTCAAGAGTCCAGCATTTCAGCTCGCCTCCTTGCAGTAATGGCTAGAGGCTGGGTTGTGCATGGTGCTGCAGCTGTCTTTGGAAAGCCTGGCTGTGATTTATAGCTACAAGTACCACGGCTGTGATTTACAGCTACATGTACTGTGCCCTATCCTTTCTAGCCTATGCTCATGACAGAAGAGTCTGCATGTCTGCTTCCAAACAGCTGTGGTTCAGAGCATGCTGCCTTAAGACGTTAGGTATTAATTTTATGTTAATGCACTGTGCTGTAAGTAGGTCTGATGAAACACCAGCGTAGCACCATTTTTTCCATCCACGTAATGGGAGTGGTGGCCTCTAACAGACAGCTGAAGTGGCAATAGTTTTGTCCACTGGAGTTAAGTGCTTGCATCTGTTTGGTGGAGTGTTCTAAGGAAGCCAGACCCCTTAATGTTCTCTTCCCAGAGATTACATATGTTTCTCTTTTGTAACTAAGAATTTATCTTTGGACAGAGGGAAAAATGTCTCATCCATTCTTGTAAGGGACAGTACATTGGGCTTTCCAAGAAATACTGACTGGACTAGTAATCCGAAGTGTTGTGTTAATAGAATGAACAGATGGTGCACGTGACATTTTGTATCATCATCTAGCTTTTCACAAACCCTGAGATGATAGTCACGTGTATGGGCAAAAGGGACTCTGTTCATTATGAGTTTCCTAATTTATCTGCTATAGAGGACTGGAGCGTTGTGTATTTGTGGTGAAGTAAGAGAAGGTGATTTTTTTTTTCCTACGTGGTTTCTGACATTTGCTTAAATGATAGCTGTAAAGATAAGAGTTTGTTTTTAAAGGAAGAGCTTTGGTGTGTTGTTTTGTTGTGCTTTGTTTTTGAAAGGGAGTGGCAGGAATCTGGCTTGTCTTCGGCCTGACTGCTGACTACCTTAATGTGTGTCCCGGAGAAAGATAATTTAAGGTATAGAATCAGTCTTATTAAGTGCTGCAACAACGTAATAATGCAGGTAAATATGTGAGATTGTTCAGGTGTAACTCTGTACATCCTACATGGGGAGAAAGAATGTCTGTGATTAATTGCATCAGAAAACAGTATTTCCTGTAGGAAGTGCACATTTCTACTTGAACTAATATACTTTTCTGGGGGGGGTATTATTTTCTTTCAGGCATTTGTGGAGGCTCAGAACAAGCTTACAGTACCCTTTCTTGAGCAGTGCCCTGTCAGAGGACTATTTAAAGAACGAATGACTGAACTCTATGATTATCCTAAATACAGTTGCCACTTCAAGAAAGGAAAAAGGTACGTGAGGAATGTCTTCATAGGTGACACAGATTAATGTGGAGCAGGTCAAAAGCAAATACAAGTTAGATAAATTATAAGCTATGCTTGCATTTATTTTTTTATTGTTGGGAACTAAGAAAGGCATGTGTTCAAGCTGATATTTAAGATGTGGTTGCATGATGCAGAGCACAAGATGCTAGCATGTCTGTGATTCCCAGTCATACTATCTTTTTGTGCGCTTGTCATCTTTTTAGTAAGAACAGTGAATTTATCAAAACTCAACTACAATGTAGGATAGCTGCTGTAGAAATAAAACTTTGAGGAGTTTCTTTGAAGGTTTATCATTGCCAGTTAAAGACACTTCCTCCTAAAAAAAAAAAAAAAAAAAAAAAAAAAAAAAAAAAACCCAAATAACTGTCAGGTATGTGTTCTAAATATT